>NC_092465.1:36175792-36270792 GCF_047495875.1 Pithys albifrons albifrons
AGGGGTCCCAAAGGGGGATTGCCAAGGGACGATATTTAGGGAACAGGGAGACCCCAAGGGGGGTTACAGAGGGATGACATTTCAGGCACAAGGGGTCTCCAATGGGGGTTACCAAGAGGCGACAGCTCGGGCACCAGAGGTCCCCGACGGACCTGCATGTGGCACCATACAGCTCTTTCCCCAGGGGAAAGATGGCAGACTTCAAATCTCAGGTGCCAATGATGGGGCCCTATTGACCCTAGAAAAGGAGCAATGGCTTTCTGTCCTGGCCCTTTTTTCCTGGCAGCAATCTTCGTCCGTCCGGAATTCTGGGCTGAAAAATGGCACTTTCCCGGACCTGCACGTGGCCCGCGCCGTCGAGCTTTGCGCCCAGGGAAAAGGCAGGCAGCCTTTGGCTCTCAGGTGCCAATGATGGGGCCCTATTGACCCTAGAAAAGGAGCAATGGCTTTCTGTCCTGGCCCTTTTTTCCTGGCAGCAATCTTCGTCCGTCCGGAATTCTGGGCTGAAAAATGGCACTTTCCCGGACCTGCACGTGGCCCGCGCCGTCGAGCTTTGCGCCCAGGGAAAAGGCGGCAGCCTTTGGCTCTCAGGTGCCAATGATGGGGCCCTATTGACCCTAGAAAAGGAGCAATGGCTTTCTGTCCTGGCCCTTTTTTCCTGGCAGCAATCTTCGTCCGTCCGGAATTCTGGGCTGAAAAATGGCACTTTCCCGGACCTGCACGTGGCCCGCGCCGTCGAGCTTTGCGCCCAGGGAAAAGGCGGCAGCCTTTGGCTCTCAGGTGCCAATGATGGGGCCCTATTGACCCTAGAAAAGGAGCAATGGCTTTCTGTCCTGGCCCTTTTTTCCTGGCAGCAATCTTCGTCCGTCCGGAATTCTGGGCTGAAAAATGGCACTTTCCCGGACCTGCACGTGGCCCGCGCCGTCGAGCTTTGCGCCCAGGGAAAAGGCGGCAGCCTTTGGCTCTCAGGTGCCAATGATGGGGCCCTATTGACCCTAGAAAAGGAGCAATGGCTTTCTGTCCTGGCCCTTTTTTCCTGGCAGCAATCTTCGTCCGTCCGGAATTCTGGGCTGAAAAATGGCACTTTTCCCGGACCTGCACGTGGCCCGCGCCGTCGAGCTTTGCGCCCAGGGAAAAGGCGGCAGCCTTTGGCTCTCAGGTGCCAATGATGGGGCCCTATTGACCCTAGAAAAGGAGCAATGGCTTTCTGTCCTGGCCCTTTTTTCCTGGCAGCAATCTTCGTCCGTCCGGAATTCTGGGCTGAAAAATGGCACTTTCCCGGACCTGCACGTGGCCCGCGCCGTCGAGCTTTGCGCCCAGGGAAAAGGCGGCAGCCTTTGGCTCTCAGGTGCCAATGATGGGGCCCTATTGACCCTAGAAAAGGAGCAATGGCTTTCTGTCCTGGCCCTTTTTTCCTGGCAGCAATCTTCGTCCGTCCGGAATTCTGGGCTGAAAAATGGCACTTTCCCGATCCTGCACGTGGCCCGCGCCGTCGAGCTTTGCGCCCAGGGAAAAGGCGGCAGCCTTTGGCTCTCAGGTGCCAATGATGGGGCCCTATTGACCCTAGAAAAGGAGCAATGCTTTCTGTCCTGGCCCTTTTTTCCTGGCAGCAATCTTCGTCCGTCCGGAATTCTGGGCTGAAAAATGGCACTTTCCCGGACCTGCACGTGGCCCGCGCCGTCGAGCTTTGCGCCCAGGGAAAAGGCGGCAGCCTTTGGCTCTCAGGTGCCAATGATGGGGCCCTATTGACCCTAGAAAAGGAGCAATCGCTTTCTGTCCTGGCCCTTTTTTCCTGGCAGCAATCTTCGTCCGTCCGGAATTCTGGGCTGAAAAATGGCACTTTCCCGGACCTGCACGTGGCCCGCGCCGTCGAGCTTTGCGCCCAGGGAAAAGGCGGCAGCCTTTGGCTCTCAGGTGCCAATGATGGGGCCCTATTGACCCTAGAAAAGGAGCAATGGCTTTCTGTCCTGGCCCTTTTTTCCTGGCAGCAATCTTCGTCCGTCCGGAATTCTGGGCTGAAAAATGGCACTTTCCCGGACCTGCACGTGGCCCGCGCCGTCGAGCTTTGCGCCCAGGGAAAAGGCGGCAGCCTTTGGCTCTCAGGTGCCAATGATGGGGCCCTATTGACCCTAGAAAAGGAGCAATGGCTTTCTGTCCTGGCCCTTTTTTCCTGGCAGCAATCTTCGTCCGTCCGGAATTCTGGGCTGAAAAATGGCACTTTCCCGGACCTGCACGTGGCCCGCGCCGTCGAGCTTTGCTCCCAGGGAAAAGGCGGCAGCCTTTGGCTCTCAGGTGCCAATGATGGGGCCCTATTTACCCTAGAAAAGGAGCAATCGCTTTCTGTCCTGGCCCTTTTTTCCTGGCAGCAATCTTCGTCCGTCCGGAATTCTGGGCTGAAAAATGGCACTTTCCCGGACCTGCACGTGGCCCGCGCCGTCGAGCTTTGCGCCCAGGGAAAAGGCGGCAGCCTTTGGCTCTCAAGTGCCAATGATGGGGCCCTATTGACCCTAGAAAAGGAGCAATCGCTTTCTGTCCTGGCCCTTTTTTCCTGGCAGCAATCTTCGTCCGTCCGGAATTCTGGGCTGAAAATGGCACTTTCCCGGACCTGCACGTGGCCCGCGCCGTCGAGCTTTGCCCCCAGGGAAAAGGGGGCAGCCTTTGGCTCTCAGGTGCCAATGATGGGGCCCTATTGACCCTAGAAAAGGAGCAATGGCTTTCTGTCCTGGCCCTTTTTTCCTGGCAGCAATCTTCGTCCGTCCGGAATTCTGGGCTGAAAAATGGCACTTTCCCGGACCTGCACGTGGCCCGCGCCGTCGAGCTTTGCGCCCAGGGAAAAGGCGGCAGCCTTTGGCTCTCAGGTGCCAATGATGGGGCCCTATTGACCCTAGAAAAGGAGCAATGGCTTTCTGTCCTGGCCCTTTTTTCCTGGCAGCAATCTTCGTCCGTCCGGAATTCTGGGCTGAAAAATGGCACTTTCCCGGACCTGCACGTGGCCCGCGCCGTCGAGCTTTGCGCCCAGGGAAAAGGCGGCAGCCTTTGGCTCTCAGGTGCCAATGATGGGGCCCTATTGACCCTAGAAAAGGAGCAATCGCTTTCTGTCCTGGCCCTTTTTTCCTGGCAGCAATCTTCGTCCGTCCGGAATTCTGGGCTGAAAAATGGCACTTTCCCGGACCTGCACGTGGCCCGCGCCGTCGAGCTTTGCACCCAGGGAAAAGGTGGCAGCCTTTGGCTCTCAGGTGCCAATGATGGGGCCCTATTGACCCTAGAAAAGGAGCAATCGCTTTCTGTCCTGGCCCTTTTTTCCTGGCAGCAATCTTCGTCCGTCCGGAATTCTGGGCTGAAAAATGGCACTTTCCCGGACCTGCACGTGGCCCGCGCCGTCGAGCTTTGCGCCCAGGGAAAAGGCGGCAGCCTTTGGCTCTCAGGTGCCAATGATGGGGCCCTATTGACCCTAGAAAAGGAGCAATGGCTTTCTGTCCTGGCCCTTTTTTCCTGGCAGCAATCTTCGTCCGTCCGGAATTCTGGGCTGAAAAATGGCACTTTCCCGGACCTGCACGTGGCCCGCGCCGTCGAGCTTTGCGCCCAGGGAAAAGGCGGCAGCCTTTGGCTCTCGGGTGCCAATGATGGGGCCCTATTAACCCTAGAAAAGGAGCAATGGCTTTCTGTCCTGGCCCTTTTTTCCTGGCAGCAATCTTCGTCCGTCCGGAATTCTGGGCTGAAAAATGGCACTTTCCCGGACCTGCACGTGGCCCGCGCCGTCGAGCTTTGCGCCCAGGGAAAAGGCGGCAGCCTTTGGCTCTCAGGTGCCAATGATGGGGCCCTATTGACCCTAGAAAAGGAGCAATGGCTTTCTGTCCTGGCCCTTTTTTCCTGGCAGCAATCTTCGTCCGTCCGGAATTCTGGACTGAAAAATGGCACCTTCCCGGACCTGCACGTGGCCCGCGCCGTCGAGCTTTGCGCCCAGGGAAAAGGCGGCAGCCTTTGGCTCTCAGGTGCCAATGATGGGGCCCTATTGACCCTAGAAAAGGAGCAATGGCTTTCTGTCCTGGCCCTTTTTTCCTGGCAGCAATCTTCGTCCGTCCGGAATTCTGGGCTGAAAAATGGCACTTTACCGGACCTGCACGTGGCCCGCGCCGTCGAGCTTTGCGCCCAGGGAAAAGGCGGCAGCCTTTGGCTCTCAGGTGCCAATGATGGGGCTCTATTGACCCTAGAAAAGGAGCAATGGCTTTCTGTCCTGGCCCTTTTTTCCTGGCAGCAATCTTCGTCCGTCCGGAATTCTGGGCTGAATAATGGCACTTTCCCGGACCTGCACGTGGCCCGCGCCGTCGAGCTTTGCGCCCAGGGAAAAGGGGGCAGCCTTTGGCTCTCAGGTGCCAATGATGGGGCCCTATTGACCCTAGAAAAGGAGCAATGGCTTTCTGTCCTGGCCCTTTTTTCCTGGCAGCAATCTTCGTCCGTCCGGAATTCTGGGCTGAAAAATGGCACTTTCCCGGACCTGCACGTGGCCCGCGCCGTCGAGCTTTGCGCCCATGGAAAAGGCGGCAGCCTTTGGCTCTCAGGTGCCAATGATGGGGCCCTATTGACCCTAGAAAAGGAGCAATGGCTTTCTGTCCTGGCCCTTTTTTCCTGGCAGCAATCTTCGTCCGTCCGGAATTCTGGGCTGAAAAATGGCACTTTCCCGGACCTGCACGTGGCCCGCGCCGTCGAGCTTTGCGCCCAGGGAAAAGGCGGCAGCCTTTGGCTCTCGGGTGCCAATGATGGGGCCCTATTAACCCTAGAAAAGGAGCAATGGCTTTCTGTCCTGGCCCTTTTTTCCTGGCAGCAATCTTCGTCCGTCCGGAATTCTGGGCTGAAAAATGGCACTTTCCCGGACCTGCACGTGGCCCGCGCCGTCGAGCTTTGCGCCCAGGGAAAAGGCGGCAGCCTTTGGCTCTCTGGTGCCAATGATGGGGCCCTATTGACCCTAGAAAAGGAGCAATGGCTTTCTGTCCTGGCCCTTTTTTCCTGGCAGCAACCTTCGTCCGTCCGGAATTCTGGACTGAAAAATGGCACTTTCCCGGACCTGCACGTGGCCCGCGCCGTCGAGCTTTGCGCCCAGGGAAAAGGCGGCAGCCTTTGGCTCTCAGGTGCCAATGATGGGGCCCTATTGACCCTAGAAAAGGAGCAATCGGTTTCTGTCCTGGCCCTTTTTTCCTGGCAGCAATCTTCGTCCGTCCGGAATTCTGGGCTGAAAAATGGCACTTTCCCGGACCTGCACGTGGCCCGCGCCGTCGAGCTTTGCGCCCAGGGAAAAGGCGGCAACCTTTGGCTCTCGGGTGCCAATGATGGGGCCCTATTGACCCTAGAAAAGGAGCAATCGCTTTCTGTCCTGGCCCTTTTTTCCTGGCAGCAATCTTCGTCCGTCCGGAATTCTGGGCTGAAAAATGGCACTTTCCCGGACCTGCACGTGGCCCGCGCCGTCGAGCTTTGCGCCCAGGGAAAAGGCGGCAGCCTTTGGCTCTCAGGTGCCAATGATGGGGCTCTATTGACCCTAGAAAAGGAGCAATGGCTTTCTGTCCTGGCCCTTTTTTCCTGGCAGCAATCTTCGTCCGTCCGGAATTCTGGGCTGAATAATGGCACTTTCCCGGACCTGCACGTGGCCCGCGCCGTCGAGCTTTGCGCCCAGGGAAAAGGCGGCAGCCTTTGGCTCTCAGGTGCCAATGATGGGGCCCTATTGACCCTAGAAAAGGAGCAATGGCTTTCTGTCCTGGCCCTTTTTTCCTGGCAGCAATCTTCGTCCGTCCGGAATTCTGGGCTGAAAAATGGCACTTTCCCGGACCTGCACGTGGCCCGCGCCGTCGAGCTTTGCGCCCAGGGAAAAGGCGGCAGCCTTTGGCTCTCAGGTGCCAATGATGGGGCCCTATTGACCCTAGAAAAGGAGCAATGGCTTTCTGTCCTGGCCCTTTTTTCCTGGCAGCAATCTTCGTCCGTCCGGAATTCTGGGCTGAAAAATGGCACTTTCCCGGACCTGCACGTGGCCCGCGCCGTCGAGCTTTGCGCCCAGGGAAAAGGCGGCAGCCTTTGGCTCTCAGGTGCCAATGATGGGGCCCTATTGACCCTAGAAAAGGAGCAATGGCTTTCTGTCCTGGCCCTTTTTTCCTGGCAGCAATCTTCGTCCGTCCGGAATTCTGGGCTGAAAAATGGCACTTTCCCGGACCTGCACGTGGCCCGCGCCGTCGAGCTTTGCGCCCAGGGAAAAGGCGGCAGCCTTTGGCTCTCAGGTGCCAATGATGGGGCTCTATTGACCCTAGAAAAGGAGCAATGGCTTTCTGTCCTGGCCCTTTTTTCCTGGCAGCAATCTTCGTCCGTCCGGAATTCTGGGCTGAAAAATGGCACTTTCCCGGACCTGCACGTGGCCCGCGCCGTCGAGCTTTGCGCCCAGGGAAAAGGCGGCAGCCTTTGGCTCTCAGGTGCCAATGATGGGGCCCTATTGACCCTAGAAAAGGAGCAATGGCTTTCTGTCCTGGCCCTTTTTTCCTGGCAGCAATCTTCGTCCGTCCGGAATTCTGGGCTGAAAAATGGCACTTTCCCGGACCTGCACGTGGCCCGCGCCGTCGAGCTTTGCGCCCAGGGAAAAGGCGGCAGCCTTTGGCTCTCAGGTGCCAATGATGGGGCCCTATTGACCCTAGAAAAGGAGCAATGGCTTTCTGTCCTGGCCCTTTTTTCCTGGCAGCAATCTTCGTCCGTCCGGAATTCTGGGCTGAAAAATGGCACTTTCCCGGACCTGCACGTGGCCCGCGCCGTCGAGCTTTGCGCCCAGGGAAAAGGCGGCAGCCTTTGGCTCTCAGGTGCCAATGATGGGGCCCTATTGACCCTAGAAAAGGAGCAATAGTTTTCTGTCCTGGCACTCTTTTCCTGGCAGGAATCTTCATCCGTCCGGAATTCTGGGCTGAAAAATGGCACTTTCCCGGACCTGCACGTGGCCCGCGCCGTCGAGCTTTGCGCCCAGGGAAAAGGCGGCAGCCTTTGGCTCTCAGGTGCCAATGATGGGGCCCTATTGACCCTAGAAAAGGAGCAATGGCTTTCTGTCCTGGCCCTTTTTTCCTGGCAGCAATCTTCGTCCGTCCGGAATTCTGGGCTGAAAAATGGCACTTTCCCGGACCTGCACGTGGCCCGCGCCGTCGAGCTTTGCGCCCAGGGAAAAGGCGGCAGCCTTTGGCTCTCAGGTGCCAATGATGGGGCCCTATTGACCCTAGAAAAGGAGCAATGGCTTTCTGTCCTGGCCCTTTTTTCCTGGCAGCAATCTTCGTCCGTCCGGAATTCTGGGCTGAAAAATGGCACTTTCCCGGACCTGCACGTGGCCCGCGCCGTCGAGCTTTGCGCCCAGGGAAAAGGCGGCAGCCTTTGGCTCTCAGGTGCCAATGATGGGGCCCTATTGACCCTAGAAAAGGAGCAATGGCTTTCTGTCCTGGCCCTTTTTTCCTGGCAGCAATCTTCGTCCGTCCGGAATTCTGGGCTGAAAAATGGCACTTTCCCGGACCTGCACGTGGCCCGCGCCGTCGAGCTTTGCGCCCAGGGAAAAGGCGGCAGCCTTTGGCTCTCAGGTGCCAATGATGGGGCCCTATTGACCCTAGAAAAGGAGCAATCGCTTTCTGTCCTGGCTCTCTTTTCCTGGCAGGAATCTTTGTCCGTCCGGAATTCTGGGCTGAAAAATGGCACTTTCCCGGACCTGCACGTGGCCCGCGCCGTCGAGCTTTGCGCCCAGGGAAAAGGCGGCAGCCTTTGGCTCTCAGGTGCCAATGATGGGGCCCTATTGACCCTAGAAAAGGAGCAATCGCTTTCTGTCCTGGCCCTTTTTTCCTGGCAGCAATCTTCGTCCGTCCGGAATTCTGGGCTGAAAAATGGCACTTTCCCGGACCTGCACGTGGCCCGCGCCGTCGAGCTTTGCGCCCAGGGAAAAGGCGGCAGCCTTTGGCTCTCAGGTGCCAATGATGGGGCCCTATTGACCCTAGAAAAGGAGCAATGGCTTTCTGTCCTGGCCCTTTTTCCTGGCAGGAATCTTCGTCCGTCCGGAATTCTGGGCTGAAAAACGGCACTTTCCCGGACCTGCACGTGGCCCGCGCCGTCGAGCTTTGCGCCCAGGGAAAAGGCGGCAGCCTTTGGCTCTCAGGTGCCAATGATGTGGCCCTATTGACCCTAGAAAAGGAGCAATGGCTTTCTGTCCTGGCCCTTTTTTCCTGGCAGCAATCTTCGTCCGTCCGGAATTCTGGGCTGAAAAATGGCACTTTCCCGGACCTGCACGTGGCCCGCGCCGTCGAGCTTTGCGCCCAGGGAAAAGGCGGCAGCCTTTGGCTCTCAGGTGCCAATGATGGGGCCCTATTGACCCTAGAAAAGGAGCAATCGCTTTCTGTCCTGGCCCTTTTTTCCTGGCAGCAATCTTCGTCCGTCCGGAATTCTGGGCTGAAAAACGGCACTTTCCCGGACCTGCACGTGGCCCGCGCCGTCGAGCTTTGCGCCCAGGGAAAAGGCGGCAGCCTTTGGCTCTCAGGTGCCAATGATGGGGCCCTATTGACCCTAGAAAAGGAGCAATGGCTTTCTGTCCTGGCCCTTTTTTCCTGGCAGCAATCTTCGTCCGTCCGGAATTCTGGGCTGAAAAATGGCACTTTCCCGGACCTGCACGTGGCCCGCGCCGTCGAGCTTTGCGCCCAGGGAAAAGGCGGCAGCCTTTGGCTCTCAGGTGCCAATGATGGGGCCCTATTGACCCTAGAAAAGGAGCAATGGCTTTCTGTCCTGGCCCTTTTTTCCTGGCAGCAATCTTCGTCCGTCCGGAATTCTGGGCTGAAAAATGGCACTTTCCCGGACCTGCACGTGGCCCGCGCCGTCGAGCTTTGCGCCCAGGGAAAAGGCGGCAGCCTTTGGCTCTCAGGTGCCAATGATGGGGCCCTATTGACCCTAGAAAAGGAGCAATGGCTTTCTGTCCTGGCCCTTTTTTCCTGGCAGCAATCTTCGTCCGTCCGGAATTCTGGGCTGAAAAATGGCACTTTCCCGGACCTGCACGTGGCCCGCGCCGTCGAGCTTTGCACCCAGGGAAAAGGCGGCAGCCTTTGGCTCTCAGGTGCCAATGATGGGGCCCTATTGACCCTAGAAAAGGAGCAATGGCTTTCTGTCCTGGCCCTTTTTTCCTGGCAGCAATCTTCGTCCGTCCGGAATTCTGGGCTGAAAAATGGCACTTTCCCGGACCTGCACGTGGCCCGCGCCGTCGAGCTTTGCGCCCAGGGAAAAGGCGGCAGCCTTTGGCTCTCAGGTGCCAATGATGGGGCCCTATTGACCCTAGAAAAGGAGCAATGGCTTTCTGTCCTGGCCCTTTTTTCCTGGCAGCAATCTTCGTCCGTCCGGAATTCTGGGCTGAAAAACGGCACTTTCCCGGACCTGCACGTGGCCCGCGCCGTCGAGCTTTGCGCCCAGGGAAAAGGCGGCAGCCTTTGGCTCTCAGGTGCCAATGATGGGGCCCTATTGACCCTAGAAAAGGAGCAATGGCTTTCTGTCCTGGCCCTTTTTTCCTGGCAGCAATCTTCGTCCGTCCGGAATTCTGGGCTGAAAAATGGCACTTTCCCGGACCTGCACGTGGCCCGCGCCGTCGAGCTTTGCGCCCAGGGAAAAGGCGGCAGCCTTTGGCTCTCAGGTGCCAATGATGGGGCCCTATTGACCCTAGAAAAGGAGCAATGGCTTTCTGTCCTGGCCCTTTTTTCCTGGCAGCAATCTTCGTCCGTCCGGAATTCTGGGATGAAAAACGGCACTTTCCCGGACCTGCACGTGGCCCGCGCCGTCGAGCTTTGCGCCCAGGGAAAAGGCGGCAGCCTTTGGCTCTCAGGTGCCAATGATGGGGCCCTATTGACCCTAGAAAAGGAGCAATGGCTTTCTGTCCTGGCCCTTTTTTCCTGGCAGCAATCTTCGTCCGTCCGGAATTCTGGGCTGAAAAACGGCACTTTCCCGGACCTGCACGTGGCCCGCGCCGTCGAGCTTTGCGCCCAGGGAAAAGGCGGCAGCCTTTGGCTCTCAGGTGCCAATGATGGGGCCCTATTGACCCTAGAAAAGGAGCAATGGCTTTCTGTCCTGGCCCTTTTTTCCTGGCAGCAATCTTCGTCCGTCCGGAATTCTGGGCTGAAAAATGGCACTTTCCCGGACCTGCACGTGGCCCGCGCCGTCGAGCTTTGCGCCCAGGGAAAAGGCGGCAGCCTTTGGCTCTCAGGTGCCAATGATGGGGCCCTATTGACCCTAGAAAAGGAGCAATGGCTTTCTGTCCTGGCCCTTTTTTCCTGGCAGCAATCTTCGTCCGTCCGGAATTCTGGGCTGAAAAATGGCACTTTCCCGGACCTGCACGTGGCCCGCGCCGTCGAGCTTTGCGCCCAGGGAAAAGGCGGCAGCCTTTGGCTCTCAGGTGCCAATGATGGGGCCCTATTGACCCTAGAAAAGGAGCAATGGCTTTCTGTCCTGGCCCTTTTTTCCTGGCAGCAATCTTCGTCCGTCCGGAATTCTGGGCTGAAAAATGGCACTTTCCCGGACCTGCACGTGGCCCGCGCCGTCGAGCTTTGCGCCCAGGGAAAAGGCGGCAGCCTTTGGCTCTCAGGTGCCAATGATGGGGCCCTATTGACCCTAGAAAAGGAGCAATGGCTTTCTGTCCTGGCCCTTTTTTCCTGGCAGCAATCTTCGTCCGTCCGGAATTCTGGGCTGAAAAATGGCACTTTCCCGGACCTGCACGTGGCCCGCGCCGTCGAGCTTTGCGCCCAGGGAAAAGGCGGCAGCCTTTGGCTCTCAGGTGCCAATGATGGGGCCCTATTGACCCTAGAAAAGGAGCAATGGCTTTCTGTCCTGGCCCTTTTTTCCTGGCAGCAATCTTCGTCCGTCCGGAATTCTGGGCTGAAAAATGGCGCTTTCCCGGACCTGCACGTGGCCCGCGCCGTCGAGCTTTGCGCCCAGGGAAAAGGCGGCAGCCTTTGGCTCTCAGGTGCCAATGATGGGGCCCTATTGACCCTAGAAAAGGAGCAATGGCTTTCTGTCCTGGCCCTTTTTTCCTGGCAGCAATCTTCGTCCGTCCGGAATTCTGGGCTGAAAAATGGCGCTTTCCCGGACCTGCACGTGGCCCGCGCCGTCGAGCTTTGCGCCCAGGGAAAAGGCGGCAGCCTTTGGCTCTCAGGTGCCAATGATGGGGCCCTATTGACCCTAGAAAAGGAGCAATCGCTTTCTGTCCTGGCCCTTTTTTCCTGGCAGCAATCTTCGTCCGTCCGGAATTCTGGGCTGAAAAATGGCACTTTCCCGGACCTGCACGTGGCCCGCGCCGTCGAGCTTTGCGCCCAGGGAAAAGGCGGCAGCCTTTGGCTCTCAGGTGCCAATGATGGGGCCCTATTGACCCTAGAAAAGGAGCAATGGCTTTCTGTCCTGGCCCTTTTTTCCTGGCAGCAATCTTCGTCCGTCCGGAATTCTGGGCTGAAAAATGGCACTTTCCCGGACCTGCACGTGGCCCGCGCCGTCGAGCTTTGCGCCCAGGGAAAAGGCGGCAGCCTTTGGCTCTCAGGTGCCAATGATGGGGCCCTATTGACCCTAGAAAAGGAGCAATGGCTTTCTGTCCTGGCCCTTTTTTCCTGGCAGGAATCTTCATCCGTCCGGAATTCTGGGCTGAAAAATGGCACTTTCCCGGACCTGCACGTGGCCCGCGCCGTCGAGCTTTGCGCCCAGGGAAAAGGCGGCAGCCTTTGGCTCTCAGGTGCCAATGATGGGGCCCTATTGACCCTAGAAAAGGAGCAATAGCTTTCTGTCCTGGCACTCTTTTCCTGGCAGGAATCTTCATCCGTCCGGAATTCTGGGCTGAAAAATGGCACTTTCCCGGACCTGCACGTGGCCCGCGCCGTCGAGCTTTGCGCCCAGGGAAAAGGCGGCAGCCTTTGGCTCTCAGGTGCCAATGATGGGGCCCTATTGACCCTAGAAAAGGAGCAATCGCTTTCTGTCCTGGCCCTTTTTTCCTGGCAGGAATCTTCGTCCGTCCGGAATTCTGGGCTGAAAAATGGCACTTTCCCGGACCTGCACGTGGCCCGCGCCGTCGAGCTTTGCGCCCAGGGAAAAGGCGGCAGCCTTTGGCTCTCAGGTGCCAATGATGGGGCCCTATTGACCCTAGAAAAGGAGCAATGGCTTTCTGTCCTGGCCCTTTTTTCCTGGCAGCAATCTTCGTCCGTCCGGAATTCTGGGCTGAAAAATGGCACTTTCCCGGACCTGCACGTGGCCCACGCCGTCGAGCTTTGCGCCCAGGGAAAAGGCGGCAGCCTTTGGCTCTCAGGTGCCAATGATGGGGCCCTATTGACCCTAGAAAAGGAGCAATGGCTTTCTGTCCTGGCCCTTTTTTCCTGGCAGCAATCTTCGTCCGTCCGGAATTCTGGGCTGAAAAATGGCACTTTCCCGGACCTGCACGTGGCCCGCGCCGTCGAGCTTTGCGCCCAGGGAAAAGGCGGCAGCCTTTGGCTCTCAGGTGCCAATGATGGGGCCCTATTGACCCTAGAAAAGGAGCAATGGCTTTCTGTCCTGGCCCTTTTTTCCTGGCAGCAATCTTCGTCCGTCCGGAATTCTGGGCTGAAAAATGGCACTTTCCCGGACCTGCACGTGGCCCGCGCCGTCGAGCTTTGCGCCCAGGTGTTGAAGATGGCGATGCAGGAATGGAGGAGGGCAAGAGACTTCCGGACAGGATTTGACGTGTCAAGGGTCCAGAAGGACCATTCCTGAACTGGAGTGTGCCCCTTTACTACGGACTTTGCTTGTTTCTACCCCTGGTCTTTTTTTTTTGGGTCCATATTGCCTCTGTCTCCCTGTTCCAGAACTTTCCCCAGGCAGGCAGGTGCTGTCAGCAAGGGTGCAGCTACCATTGGCCGGCTCCCTTTAGGGGGCGGGCCTGGACCTGCCTGTCATCAGTCCACTCCCCTGTTCACACCCCCTCAGTTCTCCTGCCCTATAGTCTATTGCGGATTTGCATGCTCCACCTTAGTTCCACCCCTTCTCCAGAACCTTCCCTATCCCAAGTTATATAAACCCCTCTCCCCCTCAATAAATTTGGATCAGCTCCGAGCAGCTCTGGCAGTCAGTCTGATCATCACAGACCATCCATGGCTCCTGGGTGTTTGTTCTCTCGTCGCGAGGCAAACCTTACCTAGGGCCTGGGAACCCGGCGAAAGACAACTCAGTCGGCAGTCTGGAAACCCCCATCGCTGGTCTGGTCCCTTCCCAAAGGGACCAAGACTGCGACACCCAGGGAAAAGGAGGCAGCCTGGACCTCTCAGGTGCCAATGATGGGGCCCTATTGACCCTAGAAAAGGAGCAAGCGCTTTCTGTCCTGGCACACTTTTCCTGGCAGCAATCTTCGTACATCCGGAATTCTGGGCTGAAAAATGGCACTTTCCCGGACCTGCACGTGGCCCGCGCCGTCGAGCTTTGCGCCCAGGGAAAAGGCGGCAGCCTTTGGCTCTCGGGTGCCAATGATAGGGCCCTATTGACCCTAGAAAAGGAGCAATGGCTTTCTGTCCTGGCCCTTTTTTCCTGGCAGCAATCTTCGTCCGTCCGGAATTCTGGGCTGGAAAATGGCACTTTCCCGGACCTGCACGTGGCCCGCGCCGTCGAGCTTTGCGCCCAGAGAAAAGGTGGGGTCGCCGAAGGGTTACACCTCGGGCTCCGGGTGTCCCCAAGGGGGTCTCGCCGAGGGGAGTCGTCTCGGGGGCCGGGGGTCCCCAAGTGAGAGCTGGGCGAGGGGCGGCACCTCGGGCGCCGGGGGGTTAAGAAACGGGGACTGGGCGAGGGGCGGCTTCTCGTGCGCCGGCGTCCCCAAGGGGGGCTGGCCGAGGGGCGGTGCCTCGGGCGCTGGACGTCCCTAAGACGGGGCTTGCCGAGGGGCGGCCCCTCGGGCGCCGGGGATTCCCAATAGGGGGATGGCCCAGGTGCGGTGCCTCGGGCGCCCGGGCTCTCCAAGTGGGGCTTGCCGAGGAGCGGCAGCTGGGGCGCCGGGGTTCCCCAAGGGGGACTTGCTGAGGGGCGACGCCACGGCCGCCGGGGTTCCCTAAGGGGTGTTCCTGAGAGAATCGACATTTTGGGCACCTAGGGGGTCCCAACGGGGGAGTTGCCGAGGGACGACATTTTGGGCACTGCGGAAGGGCCAAGGGTCGACATTTTCTGCGTCGGGGGTCCCCAAGGGGGGTTGCCGAGGGACGACATTTCGGGAACTGGGGGTCCCCAAGGGGGGTTCCCAACGGACGACATTTTGGTCACCGGGGGTCCCCAAGGGGGTTGTCCGACGGACGACACTTTGGGCACCGGGGATCCCCAAGGGGGGTTTCCGAGGGACGACACTTTGGGCACGGGGGTCCCCAAGGGGGGTTTCCGAGGGACGACACTTTGGGCACCGGGGGTCCCCAAGGGGGGTCTCCGAGGGACGACACTTTGGGCACCGGGGGTCCCCAAGGGGGGTTTCCGAGGGACGACACTTCGGGCACCGGGGGTCCCCAAGGGGGGTTTCCGAGAGACGACACTTTGGGCACCGGGGGTCCCCAAGGGGGGTTGCTGAGGGACGACACCTCGGGAACCAGGAGGCCCGAAAGGATGGTTGCCGAGGGGCGACACCTCTGACGCCGGGGGTCCCCAAGGGGAGGCTGGCCGAGGGGCGGCGCCTCGGGCGCCGGGGTTCCCCAAGAGGGGGCTGCCCGATGGGCGGCGCCTGGGGCGCCCGGGGTCCCCAAGGCGGGGGCTGGAAAAGGGGCGGCGCCTCTGGCGCCGGGGGTCCCCAAGAGGGGGCTGCCGAGGGGCGGCAGCTCGGGCGCCGGGGGTCCCCAAAGAGGGACTGGACGAGGGGCGGCGCCTCGGTCGCCAGGGTTCCCCAAGTGGGGGCTTTCCGAGGGGCTGCTCCTCGGGGGCGGGGTCCCCAAGATGGGGCTGGCCGAGGGGCGGCAGCTCGGGCGCCGGGGGTCCCCAAAGAGGGACTGGACGAGGGGCGGCGCCTCGGTCGCCAGGGTTCCCCAAGTGGGGGCTTTCCGAGGGGCTGCTCCTCGGGGGCGGGGTCCCCAAGATGGGGCTGGCCGAGGGGCGGCTCCTCGGGCACCGGGGGTCCCCAAGGGGTATTCCCGAGGGACGACATTTCGGGCATCGCGTGTGCCCAAAGTGGGATTCCCAAGACAATCGATATTTTGGGCACCTAGGGAGTCCCGACGCGCGAGTTGCCGAGGGACGACATTTTGGGCACTGGGGCTGCCCAAGGGACGACATTTTCTGCGTCAGGGGTCCCAAAGGGGGATTGCCAAGGGACGATATTTAGGGAACAGGGAGACCCCAAGGGGGGTTACAGAGGGATGACATTTCAGGCACAAGGGGTCTCCAATGGGGGTTACCAAGAGGCGACAGCTCGGGCACCAGAGGTCCCCGACGGACCTGCATGTGGCACCATACAGCTCTTTCCCCAGGGGAAAGATGGCAGACTTCAAATCTCAGGTGCCAATGATGGGGCCCTATTGACCCTAGAAAAGGAGCAATGGCTTTCTGTCCTGGCCCTTTTTTCCTGGCAGCAATCTTCGTCCGTCCGGAATTCTGGGCTGAAAAATGGCACTTTCCCGGACCTGCACGTGGCCCGCGCCGTCGAGCTTTGCGCCCAGGGAAAAGGCAGCAGCCTTTGGCTCTCAGGTGCCAATGATGGGGCCCTATTGACCCTAGAAAAGGAGCAATGGCTTTCTGTCCTGGCCCTTTTTTCCTGGCAGCAATCTTCGTCCGTCCGGAATTCTGGGCTGAAAAATGGCACTTTCCCGGACCTGCACGTGGCCCGCGCCGTCGAGCTTTGCGCCCAGGGAAAAGGCGGCAGCCTTTGGCTCTCAGGTGCCAATGATGGGGCCCTATTGACCCTAGAAAAGGAGCAATGGCTTTCTGTCCTGGCCCTTTTTTCCTGGCAGCAATCTTCGTCCGTCCGGAATTCTGGGCTGAAAAATGGCACTTTCCCGGACCTGCACGTGGCCCGCGCCGTCGAGCTTTGCGCCCAGGGAAAAGGCGGCAGCCTTTGGCTCTCAGGTGCCAATGATGGGGCCCTATTGACCCTAGAAAAGGAGCAATGGCTTTCTGTCCTGGCCCTTTTTTCCTGGCAGCAATCTTCGTCCGTCCGGAATTCTGGGCTGAAAAATGGCACTTTCCCGGACCTGCACGTGGCCCGCGCCGTCGAGCTTTGCGCCCAGGGAAAAGGCGGCAGCCTTTGGCTCTCAGGTGCCAATGATGGGGCCCTATTGACCCTAGAAAAGGAGCAATGGCTTTCTGTCCTGGCCCTTTTTTCCTGGCAGCAATCTTCGTCCGTCCGGAATTCTGGGCTGAAAAATGGCACTTTCCCGGACCTGCACGTGGCCCGCGCCGTCGAGCTTTGCGCCCAGGGAAAAGGCGGCAGCCTTTGGCTCTCAGGTGCCAATGATGGGGCCCTATTGACCCTAGAAAAGGAGCAATGGCTTTCTGTCCTGGCCCTTTTTTCCTGGCAGCAATCTTCGTCCGTCCGGAATTCTGGGCTGAAAAATGGCACTTTCCCGGACCTGCACGTGGCCCGCGCCGTCGAGCTTTGCGCCCAGGGAAAAGGCGGCAGCCTTTGGCTCTCAGGTGCCAATGATGGGGCCCTATTGACCCTAGAAAAGGAGCAATGGCTTTCTGTCCTGGCCCTTTTTTCCTGGCAGCAATCTTCGTCCGTCCGGAATTCTGGGCTGAAAAATGGCACTTTCCCGGACCTGCACGTGGCCCGCGCCGTCGAGCTTTGCGCCCAGGGAAAAGGTGGCAGCCTTTGGCTCTCAGGTGCCAATGATGGGGCCCTATTGACCCTAGAAAAGGAGCAATGGCTTTCTGTCCTGGCCCTTTTTTCCTGGCAGCAATCTTCGTCCGTCCGGAATTCTGGGCTGAAAAATGGCACTTTCCCGGACCTGCACGTGGCCCGCGCCGTCGAGCTTTGCGCCCAGGGAAAAGGCGGCAGCCTTTGGCTCTCAGGTGCCAATGATGGGGCCCTATTGACCCTAGAAAAGGAGCAATGGCTTTCTGTCCTGGCCCTTTTTTCCTGGCAGCAATCTTCGTCCGTCCGGAATTCTGGGCTGAAAAATGGCACTTTCCCGGACCTGCACGTGGCCCGCGCCATCGAGCTTTGCGCCCAGGGAAAAGGCGGCAGCCTTTGGCTCTCAGGTGCCAATGATGGGGCCCTATTGACCCTAGAAAAGGAGCAATGGCTTTCTGTCCTGGCCCTTTTTTCCTGGCAGCAATCTTCGTCCGTCCGGAATTCTGGGCTGAAAAATGGCACTTTCCCGGACCTGCACGTGGCCCGCGCCGTCGAGCTTTGCGCCCACGGAAAAGGCGGCAGCCTTTGGCTCTCAGGTGCCAATGATAGGGCCCTATTGACCCTAGAAAAGGAGCAATCGCTTTCTGTCCTGGCACTCTTTTCCTGGCAGGAATCTTCGTCCGTCCGGAATTCTGGGCTGAAAAATGGCACTTTCCCGGACCTGCACGTGGCCCGCGCCGTCGAGCTTTGCGCCCAGGGAAAAGGCGGCAGCCTTTGGCTCTCAGGTGCCAATGATGGGGCCCTATTGACCCTAGAAAAGGAGCAATGGCTTTCTGTCCTGGCCCTTTTTTCCTGGCAGCAATCTTCGTCCGTCCGGAATTCTGGGCTGAAAAATGGCACTTTCCCGGACCTGCACGTGGCCCGCGCCGTCGAGCTTTGCGCCCAGGGAAAAGGCGGCAGCCTTTGGCTCTCAGGTGCCAATGATGGGGCCCTATTGACCCTAGAAAAGGAGCAATGGCTTTCTGTCCTGACCCGTTTTTCCTGGCAGGAATCTTCGTCCGTCCAGAATTCTGGGCTGAAAAATGGCACTTTCCCGGACCTGCAGGTGGCCCGCGCCGTCGAGCTTTGCGCCCAGGGAAAAGGCGGCAGCCTTTGGCTCTCAGGTGCCAATGATGGGGCCCTATTGACCCTAGAAAAGGAGCAATGGCTTTCTGTCCTGGCCCTTTTTTCCTGGCAGCAATCTTCGTCCGTCCGGAATTCTGGGCTGAAAAATGGCACTTTCCCGGACCTGCACGTGGCCCGCGCCGTCGAGCTTTGCGCCCAGGGAAAAGGCGGCAGCCTTTGGCTCTCAGGTGCCAATGATGGGGCCCTATTGACCCTAGAAAAGGAGCAATGGCTTTCTGTCCTGGCCCTTTTTTCCTGGCAGCAATCTTCGTCCGTCCGGAATTCTGGGCTGAAAAATGGCACTTTCCCGGACCTGCACGTGGCCCGCGCCGTCGAGCTTTGCGCCCAGGGAAAAGGCGGCAGCCTTTGGCTCTCAGGTGCCAATGATGGGGCCCTATTGACCCTAGAAAAGGAGCAATGGCTCTCTGTCCTGGCCCTTTTTTCCTGGCAGCAATCTTCGTCCGTCCGGAATTCTGGGCTGAAAAATGGCACTTTCCCGGACCTGCACGTGGCCCGCGCCGTCGAGCTTTGCGCCCAGGGAAAAGGCGGCAGCCTTTGGCTCTCAGGTGCCAATGATGGGGCCCTATTGACCCTAGAAAAGGAGCAATCGCTTTCTGCCCTGGCCCTTTTTTCCTGGCAGCAATCTTCGTCCGTCCGGAATTCTGGGCTGAAAAATGGCACTTTCCCGGACCTGCACATGGCCCGCGCCGTCGAGCTTTGCGCCCAGGGAAAAGGCGGCAGCCTTTGGCTCTCGGGTGCCAATGATGGGGCCCTATTGACCCTAGAAAAGGAGCAATCGCTTTCTGTCCTGGCCCTTTTTTCCTGGCAGCAGTCTTCGTCCGTCCGGAATTCTAAGCTGAAAAATGGCACTCTCCCGGACCTGCACGTGGCCCGCGCCGTCGAGCTTTGCGCCCAGGGAAAAGGCGGCAGCCTTTGGCTCTCAGGTGCCAATGATGGGGCCCTATTGACCCTAGAAAAGGAGCAATGGCTTTCTGTCCTGGCCCTTTTTTCCTGGCAGCAATCTTCGTCCGTCCGGAATTCTGGGCTGAAAAATGGCACTTTCCCGGACCTGCACGTGGCCCGCGCCGTCGAGCTTTGCGCCCAGGGAAAAGGCGGCAGCCTTTGGCTCTCGGGTGCCAATGATGGGGCCCTATTGACCCTAGAAAAGGAGCAATCGCTTTCTGCCCTGGCCCGTTTTTCCTGGCAGGAATCTTCGTCCGTCCGGAATTCTGGGCTGAAAAATGGCACTTTCCCGGACCTGCACGTGGCCCGCGCCGTCGAGCTTTGCGCCCAGGGAAAAGGCGGCAGCCTTTGGCTCTCGGGTGCCAATGATGGGGCCCTATTGACCCTAGAAAAGGAGCAATGGCTTTCTGTCCTGGCCCTTTTTTCCTGGCAGCAATCTTCGTCCGTCCGGAATTCTGGGCTGAAAAATGGCACTTTCCCGGACCTGCACGTGGCCCGCGCCGTCGAGCTTTGCGCCCAGGGAAAAGGCGGCAGCCTTTGGCTCTCAGGTGCCAATGATGGGGCCCTATTGACCCTAGAAAAGGAGCAATGGCTTTCTGTCCTGGCCCTTTTTTCCTGGCAGCAATCTTCGTCCGTCCGGAATTCTGGGCTGAAAAATGGCACTTTCCCGGACCTGCACGTGGCCCGCGCCGTCGAGCTTTGCGCCCAGGGAAAAGGCGGCAGCCTTTGGCTCTCAGGTGCCAATGATGGGGCCCTATTGACCCTAGAAAAGGAGCAATGGCTTTCTGTCCTGGCCCTTTTTTCCTGGCAGCAATCTTCGTCCGTCCGGAATTCTGGGCTGAAAAATGGCACTTTCCCGGACCTGCACGTGGCCCGCGCCGTCGAGCTTTGCGCCCAGGGAAAAGGCGGCAGCCTTTGGCTCTCAGGTGCCAATGATGGGGCCCTATTGACCCTAGAAAAGGAGCAATGGCTTTCTGTCCTGGCCCTTTTTTCCTGGCAGCAATCTTCGTCCGTCTGGAATTCTGGGCTGAAAAATGGCACTTTCCCGGACCTGCACGTGGCCCGCGCCGTCGAGCTTTGCGCCCAGGGAAAAGGCGGCAGCCTTTGGCTCTCAGGTGCCAATGATGGGGCCCTATTGACCCTAGAAAAGGAGCAATGGCTTTCTGTCCTGGCCCTTTTTTCCTGGCAGCAATCTTCGTCCGTCCGGAATTCTGGGCTGAAAAATGGCACTTTCCCGGACCTGCACGTGGCCCGCGCCGTCGAGCTTTGCGCCCAGGGAAAAGGCGGCAGCCTTTGGCTCTCAGGTGCCAATGATGGGGCCCTATTGACCCTAGAAAAGGAGCAATGGCTTTCTGTCCTGGCCCTTTTTTCCTGGCAGCAATCTTCGTCCGTCCGGAATTCTGGGCTGAAAAATGGCACTTTCCCGGACCTGCACGTGGCCCGCGCCGTCGAGCTTTGCGCCCAGGGAAAAGGCGGCAGCCTTTGGCTCTCAGGTGCCAATGATAGGGCCCTATTGACCCTAGAAAAGGAGCAATCGCTTTCTGTCCTGGCACTCTTTTCCTGGCAGGAATCTTCGTCCGTCCGGAATTCTGGGCTGAAAAATGGCACTTTCCCGGACCTGCACGTGGCCCGCGCCGTCGAGCTTTGCGCCCAGGGAAAAGGCGGCAGCCTTTGGCTCTCAGGTGCCAATGATGGGGCCCTATTGACCCTAGAAAAGGAGCAATGGCTTTCTGTCCTGGCCCTTTTTTCCTGGCAGCAATCTTCGTCCGTCCGGAATTCTGGGCTGAAAAATGGCACTTTCCCGGACCTGCACGTGGCCCGCGCCGTCGAGCTTTGCGCCCAGGGAAAAGGCGGCAGCCTTTGGCTCTCAGGTGCCAATGATGGGGCCCTATTGACCCTAGAAAAGGAGCAATCGCTTTCTGCCCTGGCCCGTTTTTCCTGGCAGGAATCTTCATCCGTCCGGAATTCTGGGCTGAAAAATGGCACTTTCCCGGACCTGCACGTTGCCCGCGCCGTCGAGCTTTGCGCCCAGGGAAAAGGCGGCAGCCTTTGGCTCTCGGGTGCCAATGATGGGGCCCTATTGACCCTAGAAAAGGAGCAATGGCTTTCTGTCCTGGCCCTTTTTTCCTGGCAGCAATCTTCGTCCGTCCGGAATTCTGGGCTGAAAAATGGCACTTTCCCGGACCTGCACGTGGCCCGCGCCGTCGAGCTTTGCGCCCAGGGAAAAGGCGGCAGCCTTTGGCTCTCAGGTGCCAATGATGGGGCCCTATTGACCCTAGAAAAGGAGCAATCGCTTTCTGTCCTGACCCGTTTTTCCTGGCAGGAATCTTCGTCCGTCCGGAATTCTGGGCTGAAAAATGGCACTTTCCCGGACCTGCACGTGGCCCGCGCCGTCGAGCTTTGCGCCCAGGGAAAAGGCGGCAGCCTTTGGCTCTCAGGTGCCAATGATGGGGCCCTATTGACCCTAGAAAAGGAGCAATCGCTTTCTGTCCTGGCCCTTTTTTCCTGGCAGCAGTCTTCGTCCGTCCGGAATTCTAAGCTGAAAAATGGCACTCTCCCGGACCTGCACGTGGCCCGCGCCGTCGAGCTTTGCGCCCAGGGAAAAGGCGGCAGCCTTTGGCTCTCAGGTGCCAATGATGGGGCCCTATTGACCCTAGAAAAGGAGCAATCGCTTTCTGTCCTGGCCCTTTTTTCCTGGCAGCAATCTTCGTCCGTCCGGAATTCTGGGCTGAAAAATGGCACTTTCCCGGACCTGCACGTGGCCCGCGCCGTCGAGCTTTGCGCCCAGGGAAAAGGCGGCAGCCTTTGGCTCTCGGGTGCCAATGATGGGGCCCTATTGACCCTAGAAAAGGAGCAATCGCTTTCTGCCCTGGCCCGTTTTTCCTGGCAGGAATCTTCGTCCGTCCGGAATTCTGGGCTGAAAAATGGCACTTTCCCGGACCTGCACGTGGCCCGCGCCGTCGAGCTTAGCGCCCAGGGAAAAGGCGGCAGCCTTTGGCTCTCAGGTGCCAATGATGGGGCCCTATTGACCCTAGAAAAGGAGCAATGGCTTTCTGTCCTGGCCCTTTTTTCCTGGCAGCAATCTTCGTCCGTCCGGAATTCTGGGCTGAAAAATGGCACTTTCCCGGACCTGCACGTGGCCCGCGCCGTCGAGCTTTGCGCCCAGGGAAAAGGCGGCAGCCTTTGGCTCTCAGGTGCCAATGATGGGGCCCTATTGACCCTAGAAAAGGAGCAATGGCTTTCTGTCCTGGCCCTTTTTTCCTGGCAGCAATCTTCGTCCGTCCGGAATTCTGGGCTGAAAAATGGCACTTTCCCGGACCTGCACGTGGCCCGCGCCGTCGAGCTTTGCGCCCAGGGAAAAGGCGGCAGCCTTTGGCTCTCAGGTGCCAGTGATGGGGCCCTATTGACCCTAGAAAAGGAGCAATGGCTTTCTGTCCTGGCCCTTTTTTCCTGGCAGCAATCTTCGTCCGTCCGGAATTCTGGGCTGAAAAATGGCACTCTCCCGGACCTTCACGTGGCCCGCGCCGTCGAGCTTTGCGCCCAGGGAAAAGGCGGCAGCCTTTGGCTCTCAGGTGCCAATGATGGGGCCCTATTGACCCTAGAAAAGGAGCAATGGCTTTCTGTCCTGGCCCTTTTTTCCTGGCAGCAATCTTCGTCCGTCCGGAATTCTGGGCTGAAAAATGGCACTTTCCCGGACCTGCACGTGGCCCGCGCCGTCGAGCTTTGCGCCCAGGGAAAAGGCGGCAGCCTTTGGCTCTCGGGTGCCAATGATGGGGCCCTATTGATCCTAGAAAAGGAGCAATCGCTTTCTGTCCTGGCCCTTTTATCCTGGCAGCAATCTTCGTCCGTCCGGAATTCTGGGCTGAAAAATGGCACTTTCCCGGACCTGCACGTGGCCCGCGCCGTCGAGCTTTGCGCCCAGGGAAAAGGCGGCAGCCTTTGGCTCTCAGGTGCCAATGATGGGGCCCTATTGACCCTAGAAAAGGAGCAATGGCTTTCTGTCCTGGCCCTTTTTTCCTGGCAGCAATCTTCGTCCGTCCGGAATTCTGGGCTGAAAAATGGCACTTTCCCGGACCTGCACGTGGCCCGCGCCGTCGAGCTTTGCGCCCAGGGAAAAGGCGGCAGCCTTTGGCTCTCAGGTGCCAATGATGGGGCCCTATTGACCCTAGAAAAGGAGCAATCGCTTTCTGTCCTGGCTCTCTTTTCCTGGCAGCAATCTTCGTCCGTCCGGAATTCTGGGCTGAAAAATGGCACTTTCCCGGACCTGCACGTGGCCCGCGCCGTCGAGCTTTGCGCCCAAGGAAAAGGCGGCAGCCTTTGGCTCTCAGGTGCCAGTGATGGGGCCCTATTGACCCTAGAAAAGGAGCAATGGCTTTCTGTCCTGGCCCTTTTTTCCTGGCAGCAATCTTCGTCCGTCCGGAATTCTGGGCTGAAAAATGGCACTTTCCCGGACCTGCACGTGGCCCGCGCCGTCGAGCTTTGCGCCCAGGGAAAAGGCGGCAGCCTTTGGCTCTCAGGTGCCAATGATGGGGCCCTATTGACCCTAGAAAAGGAGCAATGGCTTTCTGTCCTGGCCCTTTTTTCCTGGCAGCAATCTTCGTCCGTCCGGAATTCTGGGCTGAAAAATGGCACTTTCCCGGACCTGCACGTGGCCCGCGCCGTCGAGCTTTGCGCCCAGGGAAAAGGCGGCAGCCTTTGGCTCTCAGGTGCCAGTGATGGGGCCCTATTGACCCTAGAAAAGGAGCAATGGCTTTCTGTCCTGGCCCTTTTTTCCTGGCAGCAATCTTCGTCCGTCCGGAATTCTGGGCTGAAAAATGGCACTTTCCCGGACCTGCACGTGGCCCGCGCCGTCGAGCTTTGCGCCCAGGGAAAAGGCGGCAGCCTTTGGCTCTCAGGTGCCAATGATGGGGCCCTATTGACCCTAGAAAAGGAGCAATGGCTTTCTGTCCTGGCCCTTTTTTCCTGGCAGCAATCTTCGTCCGTCCGGAATTCTGGGCTGAAAAATGGCACTCTCCCGGACCTGCACGTGGCCCGCGCCGTCGAGCTTTGCGCCCAGGGAAAAGGCGGCAGCCTTTGGCTCTCAGGTGCCAATGATGGGGCCCTATTGACCCTAGAAAAGGAGCAATGGCTTTCCGTCCTGGCCCTTTTTTCCTGGCAGCAATCTTCGTCCGTCCGGAATTCTGGGCTGAAAAATGGCACTTTCCCGGACCTGCACGTGGCCCGCGCCGTCGAGCTTTGCGCCCAGGGAAAAGGCGGCAGCCTTTGGCTCTCAGGTGCCAATGATGGGGCCCTATTGACCCTAGAAAAGGAGCAATGGCTTTCTGTCCTGGCCCTTTTTTCCTGGCAGCAATCTTCGTCCGTCCGGAATTCTGGGCTGAAAAATGGCACTTTCCCGGACCTGCACGTGGCCCGCGCCGTCGAGCTTTGCGCCCAGGGAAAAGGCGGCAGCCTTTGGCTCTCAGCTGCCAATGATGGGGCCCTATTGACCCTAGAAAAGGAGCAAAGGCTCTCTGTCCTGGCCCTTTTTTCCTGGCAGCAATCTTCGTCCGTCCGGAATTCTGGGCTGAAAAATGGCACTTTCCCGGACCTGCACGTGGCCCGCGCCGTCGAGCTTAGCGCCCAGGGAAAAGGCGGCAGCCTTTGGCTCTCGGGTGCCAATGATGGGGCCCTATTGACCCTAGAAAAGGAGCAATGGCTTTCTGTCCTGGCCCTTTTTTCCTGGCAGCAATCTTCGTCCGTCCGGAATTC
Source organism: Pithys albifrons albifrons (assembly GCF_047495875.1). Lineage (NCBI taxonomy): Eukaryota > Metazoa > Chordata > Aves > Passeriformes > Thamnophilidae > Pithys > Pithys albifrons. Next base: position 36,200,451 of record NC_092465.1, read on the forward strand.
TGGGCTGAAAAATGGCACTTTCCCGGACCTGCACGTGGCCCGCGCCGTCGAGCTTTGCGCCCAGGGAAAAGGCGGCAGCCTTTGGCTCTCGGGTGCCAATGATGGGGCCCTATTGACCCTAGAAAAGGAGCAATGGCTTTCTGTCCTGGCCCATTTTTCCTGGCAGCAATCTTCGTCCGTCCGGAATTCTGGGCTGAAAAATGGCACTTTCCCGGACCTGCACGTGGCCCGCGCCGTCGAGCTTTGCGCCCAGGGAAAAGGCGGCAGCCTTTGGCTCTCAGGTGCCAATGATGGGGCCCTATTGACCCTAGAAAAGGAGCAATGGCTTTCTGTCCTGGCCCTTTTTTCCTGGCAGCAATCTTCGTCCGTCCGGAATACTGGGCTGAAAAATGGCACTTTCCCGGACCTGCACGTGGCCCGCGCCGTCGAGCTTTGCGCCCAGGGAAAAGGCGGCAGCCTTTGGCTCTCAGGTGCCAATGATGGGGCCCTATTGACCCTAGAAAAGGAGCAATCGCTTTCTGTCCTGGCCCTTTTTTCCTGGCAGCAATCTTCGTCCGTCCGGAATTCTGGGCTGAAAAATGGCACTTTCCCGGACCTGCACGTGGCCCGCGCCGTCGAGCTTTGCGCCCAGGGAAAAGGCGGCAGCCTTTGGCTCTCAGGTGCCAGTGATGGGGCCCTATTGACCCTAGAAAAGGAGCAATCGCTTTCTGTCCTGGCCCTTTTTTCCTGGCAGCAATCTTCGTCCGTCCGGAATTCTGGGCTGAAAAATGGCACTCTCCCGGACCTTCACGTGGCCCGCGCCGTCGAGCTTTGCGCCCAGGGAAAAGGCGGCAGCCTTTGGCTCTCAGGTGCCAATGATGGGGCCCTATTGACCCTAGAAAAGGAGCAATCGCTTTCTGTCCTGGCCCTTTTTTCCTGGCAGCAATCTTCGTCCGTCCGGAATTCTGGGCTGAAAAATGGCACTTTCCCGGACCTGCACGTGGCCCGCGCCGTCGAGCTTTGCGCCCAGGGAAAAGGCGGCAGCCTTTGGCTCTCAGGTGCCAATGATGGGGCCCTATTGACCCTAGAAAAGGAGCAATGGCTTTCTGTCCTGGCCCTTTTTTCCTGGCAGCAATCTTCGTCCGTCCGGAATTCTGGGCTGAAAAATGGCACTTTCCCGGACCTGCACGTGGCCCGCGCCGTCGAGCTTTGCGCCCAGGGAAAAGGCGGCAGCCTTTGGCTCTCAGGTGCCAATGATGGGGCCCTATTGACCCTAGAAAAGGAGCAATGGCTTTCTGTCCTGGCCTATTTTTCCTGGCAGCAATCTTCGTCCGTCCGGAATTCTGGGCTGAAAAATGGCACTTTCCCGGACCTGCACGTGGCCCGCGCCGTCGAGCTTTGCGCCCAGGGAAAAGGCGGCAGCCTTTGGCTCTCAGGTGCCAATGATGGGGCCCTATTGACCCTAGAAAAGGAGCAATGGCTTTCTGTCCTGGCCCTTTTTTCCTGGCAGCAATCTTCGTCCGTCCGGAATTCTGGGCTGAAAAATGGCACTTTCCCGGACCTGCACGTGGCCCGCGCCGTCGAGCTTTGCGCCCAGGGAAAAGGCGGCAGCCTTTGGCTCTCAGGTGCCAATGATGGGGCCCTATTGACCCTAGAAAAGGAGCAATCGCTTTCTGTCCTGGCCCTTTTTTCCTGGCAGCAATCTTCGTCCGTCCGGAATTCTGGGCTGAAAAATGGCACTCTCCCGGACCTGCACGTGGCCCGCGCCGTCGAGCTTTGCGCCCAGGGAAAAGGCGGCAGCCTTTGGCTCTCAGGTGCCAATGATGGGGCCCTATTGACCCTAGAAAAGGAGCAATGGCTTTCTGTCCTGGCCCTTTTTTCCTGGCAGCAATCTTCGTCCGTCCGGAATTCTGGGCTGAAAAATGGCACTTTCCCGGACCTGCACGTGGCCCGCGCCGTCGAGCTTTGCGCCCAGGGAAAAGGCGGCAGCCTTTGGCTCTCAGGTGCCAATGATGGGGCCCTATTGACCCTAGAAAAGGAGCAATGGCTTTCTGTCCTGGCCCTTTTTTCCTGGCAGCAATCTTCGTCCATCCGGAATTCTGGGCTGAAAAATGGCACTTTCCCGGACCTGCACGTGGCCCGCGCCGTCGAGCTTTGCGCCCAGGGAAAAGGCGGCAGCCTTCGGCTCTCAGGTGCCAATGATGGGGCCCTATTGACCCTAGAAAAGGAGCAATGGCTTTCTGTCCTGGCCTATTTTTCCTGGCAGCAATCTTCGTCCGTCCGGAATTCTGGGCTGAAAAATGGCACTTTCCCGGACCTGCACGTGGCCCGCGCCGTCGAGCTTTGCGCCCAGGGAAAAGGCGGCAGCCTTTGGCTCTCAGGTGCCAATGATGGGGCCCTATTGACCCTAGAAAAGGAGCAATGGCTCTCTGTCCTGGCCCTTTTTTCCTGGCAGCAATCTTCGTCCGTCCGGAATTCTGGGCTGAAAAATGGCACTTTCCCGGACCTGCACGTGGCCCGCGCCGTCGAGCTTTGCGCCCAGGGAAAAGGCGGCAGCCTTTGGCTCTCAGGTGCCAATGATGGGGCCCTATTGACCCTAGAAAAGGAGCAATCGCTTTCTGCCCTGGCCCGTTTTTCCTGGCAGGAATCTTCGTCCGTCCGGAATTCTGGGCTGAAAAATGGCACTTTCCCGAACCTGCACGTGGCCCGCGCCGTCGAGCTTTGCGCCCAGGGAAAAGGCGGCAGCCTTTGGCTCTCGGGTGCCAATGATGGGGCCCTATTGACCCTAGAAAAGGAGCAATGGCTTTCTGTCCTGGCCCTTTTTTCCTGGCAGCAATCTTCGTCCGTCCGGAATTCTGGGCTGAAAAATGGCACTTTCCCGGACCTGCACGTGGCCCGCGCCGTCGAGCTTTGCGCCCAGGGAAAAGGCGGCAGCCTTTGGCTCTCGGGTGCCAATGATGGGGCCCTATTGACCCTAGAAAAGGAGCAATGGCTTTCTGTCCTGGCCCTTTTTTCCTGGCAGCAATCTTCGTCCGTCCGGAATTCTGGGCTGAAAAATGGCACTTTCCCGGACCTGCACGTGGCCCGCGCCGTCGAGCTTTGCGCCCAGGGAAAAGGCGGCAGCCTTTGGCTCTCAGGTGCCAATGATGGGGCCCTATTGACCCTAGAAAAGGAGCAATCGCTTTCTGTCCTGGCCCTTTTTTCCTGGCAGCAATCTTCGTCCGTCCGGAATTCTGGGCTGAAAAATGGCACTTTCCCGGACCTGCACGTGGCCCGCGCCGTCGAGCTTTGCGCCCAGGGAAAAGGCGGCAGCCTTTGGCTCTCAGGTGCCAGTGATGGGGCCCTATTGACCCTAGAAAAGGAGCAATGGCTTTCTGTCCTGGCCCTTTTTTCCTGGCAGCAATCTTCGTCCGTCCGGAATTCTGGGCTGAAAAATGGCACTTTCCCGGACCTGCACGTGGCCCGCGCCGTCGAGCTTTGCGCCCAGGGAAAAGGCGGCAGCCTTTGGCTCTCAGGTGCCAATGATGGGGCCCTATTGACCCTAGAAAAGGAGCAATCGCTTTCTGTCCTGGCCATTTTTCCTGGCAGGAATCCTCGTCCGTCCGGAATTCTGGGCTGAAAAATGGCACTCTCCCGGACCTGCACGTGGCCCGCGCCGTCGAGCTTTGCGCCCAGGGAAAAGGCGGCAGCCTTTGGCTCTCAGGTGCCAATGATGGGGCCCTATTGACCCTAGAAAAGGAGCAATGGCTTTCTGTCCTGGCCCTTTTTTCCTGGCAGCAATCTTCGTCCGTCCGGAATTCTGGGCTGAAAAATGGCACTCTCCCGGACCTGCACGTGGCCCGCGCCGTCGAGCTTTGCGCCCAGGGAAAAGGCGGCAGCCTTTGGCTCTCAGGTGCCAATGATGGGGCCCTATTGACCCTAGAAAAGGAGCAATGGCTTTCCGTCCTGGCCCTTTTTTCCTGGCAGCAATCTTCGTCCGTCCGGAATTCTGGGCTGAAAAATGGCACTTTCCCGGACCTGCACGTGGCCCGCGCCGTCGAGCTTTGCGCCCAGGGAAAAGGCGGCAGCCTTTGGCTCTCAGGTGCCAATGATGGGGCCCTATTGACCCTAGAAAAGGAGCAAAGGCTCTCTGTCCTGGCCCTTTTTTCCTGGCAGCAATCTTCGTCCGTCCGGAATTCTGGGCTGAAAAATGGCACTTTCCCGGACCTGCACGTGGCCCGCGCCGTCGAGCTTTGCGCCCAGGGAAAAGGCGGCAGCCTTTGGCTCTCAGGTGCCAATGATGGGGCCCTATTGACCCTAGAAAAGGAGCAATGGCTTTCTGTCCTGGCCCTTTTTTCCTGGCAGCAATCTTCGTCCGTCCGGAATTCTGGGCTGAAAAATGGCACTTTCCCGGACCTGCACGTGGCCCGCGCCGTCGAGCTTTGCGCCCAGGGAAAAGGCGGCAGCCTTTGGCTCTCAGGTGCCAATGATGGGGCCCTATTGACCCTAGAAAAGGAGCAATGGCTTTCTGTCCTGGCCCTTTTTTCCTGGCAGCAATCTTCGTCCGTCCGGAATTCTGGGCTGAAAAATGGCACTTTCCCGGACCTGCACGTGGCCCGCGCCGTCGAGCTTTGCGCCCACGGAAAAGGCGGCAGCCTTTGGCTCTCAGGTGCCAATGATGGGGCCCTATTGACCCTAGAAAAGGAGCAATGGCTTTCTGTCCTGGCCCTTTTTTCCTGGCAGCAATCTTCGTCCGTCCGGAATTCTGGGCTGAAAAATGGCACTTTCCCGGACCTGCACGTGGCCCGCGCCGTCGAGCTTTGCGCCCAGGGAAAAGGCGGCAGCCTTTGGCTCTCAGGTGCCAATGATGGGGCCCTATTGACCCTAGAAAAGGAGCAATGGCTCTCTGTCCTGGCCCTTTTTTCCTGGCAGCAATCTTCGTCCGTCCGGAATTCTGTGCTGAAAAATGGCACTTTCCCGGACCTGCACGTGGCCCGCGCCGTCGAGCTTTGCGCCCAGGGAAAAGGCGGCAGCCTTTGGCTCTCAGGTGCCAATGATGGGGCCCTATTGACCCTAGAAAAGGAGCAATCGCTTTCTGCCCTGGCCCTTTTTTCCTGGCAGCAATCTTCGTCCGTCCGGAATTCTGGGCTGAAAAATGGCACTTTCCTGGACCTGCACGTGGCCCGCGCCGTCGAGCTTTGCGCCCAGGGAAAAGGCGGCAGCCTTTGGCTCTCGGGTGCCAATGATGGGGCCCTATTGACCCTAGAAAAGGAGCAATCGCTTTCTGTCCTGGCCCTTTTTGCCTGGCAGCAGTCTTCGTCCGTCCGGAATTCTGGGCTGAAAAATGGCACTTTCCCGGACCTGCACGTGGCCCGCGCCGTCGAGCTTTGCGCCCAGGGAAAAGGCGGCAGCCTTTGGCTCTCAGGTGCCAATGATGGGGCCCTATTGACCCTAGAAAAGGAGCAATGGCTTTCTGTCCTGCCCCTTTTTTCCTGGCAGCAATCTTCGTCCGTCCGGAATTCTGGGCTGAAAAATGGCACTTTCCCGGACCTGCACGTGGCCCGCGCCGTCGAGCTTTGCGCCCAGGGAAAAGGCGGCAGCCTTTGGCTCTCGGGTGCCAATGATGGGGCCCTATTGACCCTAGAAAAGGAGCAATCGCTTTCTGCCCTGGCCCGTTTTTCTTGGCAGGAATCTTCGTCCGTCCGGAATTCTGGGCTGAAAAATGGCACTTTCCCGGACCTGCACGTGGCCCGCGCCGTCGAGCTTTGCGCCCAGGGAAAAGGCGGCAGCCTTTGGCTCTCGGGTGCCAATGATGGGGCCCTATTGACCCTAGAAAAGGAGCAATGGCTTTCTGTCCTGGCCCTTTTTTCCTGGCAGCAATCTTCGTCCGTCCGGAATTCTGGGCTGAAAAATGGCACTTTCCCGGACCTGCACGTGGCCCGCGCCGTCGAGCTTTGCGCCCAGGGAAAAGGCGGCAGCCTTTGGCTCTCGGGTGCCAATGATGGGGCCCTATTGACCCTAGAAAAGGAGCAATGGCTTTCTGTCCTGGCCCTTTTTTCCTGGCAGCAATCTTCGTCCGTCCGGAATTCTGGGCTGAAAAATGGCACTTTCCCGGACCTGCACGTGGCCCGCGCCGTCGAGCTTTGCGCCCAGGGAAAAGGCGGCAGCCTTTGGCTCTCAGGTGCCAATGATGGGGCCCTATTGACCCTAGAAAAGGAGCAATCGCTTTCTGTCCTGGCCCTTTTTTCCTGGCAGCAATCTTCGTCCGTCCGGAATTCTGGGCTGAAAAATGGCACTTTCCCGGACCTGCACGTGGCCCGCGCCGTCGAGCTTTGCGCCCAGGGAAAAGGCGGCAGCCTTTGGCTCTCAGGTGCCAGTGATGGGGCCCTATTGACCCTAGAAAAGGAGCAATCGCTTTCTGTCCTGGCCCTTTTTTCCTGGCAGCAATCTTCGTCCGTCCGGAATTCTGGGCTGAAATATGGCACTCTCCCGGACCTTCACGTGGCCCGCGCCGTCGAGCTTTGCGCCCAGGGAAAAGGCGGCAGCCTTTGGCTCTCAGGTGCCAATGATGGGGCCCTATTGACCCTAGAAAAGGAGCAATCGCTTTCTGTCCTGGCCCTTTTTTCCTGGCAGCAATCTTCGTCCGTCCGGAATTCTGGGCTGAAAAATGGCACTTTCCCGGACCTGCACGTGGCCCGCGCCGTCGAGCTTTGCGCCCAGGGAAAAGGCGGCAGCCTTTGGCTCTCAGGTGCCAATGATGGGGCCCTATTGACCCTAGAAAAGGAGCAATCGCTTTCTGCCCTGGCCCTTTTTTCCTGGCAGCAATCTTCGTCCGTCCGGAATTCTGGGCTGAAAAATGGCACTTTCCCGGACCTGCACGTGGCCCGCGCCGTCGAGCTTTGCGCCCAGGGAAAAGGCGGCAGCCTTTGGCTCTCAGGTGCCAATGATGGGGCCCTATTGACCCTAGAAAAGGAGCAATGGCTTTCTGTCCTGGCCCTTTTTTCCTGGCAGCAATCTTCGTCCGTCCGGAATTCTGGGCTGAAAAATGGCACTTTCCCGGACCTGCACGTGGCCCGCGCCGTCGAGCTTTGCGCCCAGGGAAAAGGCGGCAGCCTTTGGCTCTCAGGTGCCAATGATGGGGCCCTATTGACCCTAGAAAAGGAGCAATCGCTTTCTGTCCTGGCCCGTTTTTCCTGGCAGGAATCTTCGTCCGTCCGGAATTCTGGGCTGAAAAATGGCACTTTCCCGGACCTGCACGTGGCCCGCGCCGTCGAGCTTTGCGCCCAGGGAAAAGGCGGCAGCCTTTGGCTCTCAGGTGCCAATGATGGGGCCCTATTGACCCTAGAAAAGGAGCAATGGCTTTCTGTCCTGGCCCTTTTTTCCTGGCAGCAATCTTCGTCCGTCCGGAATTCTGGGCTGAAAAATGGCACTTTCCCGGACCTGCACGTGGCCCGCGCCGTCGAGCTTTGCGCCCAGGGAAAAGGCGGCAGCCTTTGGCTCTCAGGTGCCAATGATGGGGCCCTATTGACCCTAGAAAAGGAGCAATGGCTTTCCGTCCTGGCCCTTTTTTCCTGGCAGCAATCTTCGTCCGTCCGGAATTCTGGGCTGAAAAATGGCACTTTCCCGGACCTGCACGTGGCCCGCGCCGTCGAGCTTTGCGCCCAGGGAAAAGGCGGCAGCCTTTGGCTCTCAGGTGCCAATGATGGGGCCCTATTGACCCTAGAAAAGGAGCAATGGCTTTCTGTCCTGGCCCTTTTTTCCTGGCAGCAATCTTCGTCCGTCCGGAATTCTGGGCTGAAAAATGGCACTTTCCCGGACCTGCACGTGGCCCGCGCCGTCGAGCTTTGCGCCCAGGGAAAAGGCGGCAGCCTTTGGCTCTCAGGTGCCAATGATGGGGCCCTATTGACCCTAGAAAAGGAGCAATGGCTTTCTGTCCTGGCCCTTTTTTCCTGGCAGCAATCTTCGTCCGTCCGGAATTCTGGGCTGAAAAATGGCACTTTCCCGGACCTGCACGTGGCCCGCGCCGTCGAGCTTTGCGCCCAGGGAAAAGGCGGCAGCCTTTGGCTCTCAGGTGCCAATGATGGGGCCCTATTGACCCTAGAAAAGGAGCAATCGCTTTCTGTCCTGGCCCTTTTTTCCTGGCAGCAATCTTCGTCCGTCCGGAATTCTGGGCTGAAAAATGGCACTTTCCCGGACCTGCACGTGGCCCGCGCCGTCGAGCTTTGCGCCCAGGGAAAAGGCGGCAGCCTTTGGCTCTCAGGTGCCAGTGATGGGGCCCTATTGACCCTAGAAAAGGAGCAATGGCTTTCTGTCCTGGCCCTTTTTTCCTGGCAGCAATCTTCGTCCGTCCGGAATTCTGGGCTGAAAAATGGCACTCTCCCGGACCTTCACGTGGCCCGCGCCGTCGAGCTTTGCGCCCAGGGAAAAGGCGGCAGCCTTTGGCTCTCAGGTGCCAATGATGGGGCCCTATTGACCCTAGAAAAGGAGCAATCGCTTTCTGTCCTGGCCCTTTTTTCCTGGCAGCAATCTTCGTCCGTCCGGAATTCTGGGCTGAAAAATGGCACTTTCCCGGACCTGCACGTGGCCCGCGCCGTCGAGCTTTGCGCCCAGGGAAAAGGCGGCAGCCTTTGGCTCTCGGGTGCCAATGATGGGGCCCTATTGACCCTAGAAAAGGAGCAATCGCTTTCTGCCCTGGCCCGTTTTTCCTGGCAGGAATCTTCGTCCGTCCGGAATTCTGGGCTGAAAAATGGCACTTTCCCGGACCTGCACGTGGCCCGCGCCGTCGAGCTTTGCGCCCAGGGAAAAGGCGGCAGCCTTTGGCTCTCAGGTGCCAATGATGGGGCCCTATTGACCCTAGAAAAGGAGCAATGGCTTTCCGTCCTGGCCCTTTTTTCCTGGCAGCAATCTTCGTCCGTCCGGAATTCTGGGCTGAAAAATGGCACTTTCCCGGACCTGCACGTGGCCCGCGCCGTCGAGCTTTGCGCCCAGGGAAAAGGCGGCAGCCTTTGGCTCTCAGGTGCCAATGATGGGGCCCTATTGACCCTAGAAAAGGAGCAATCGCTTTCTGTCCTGGCCCGTTTTTCCTGGCAGGAATCTTCGTCCGTCCGGAATTCTGGGCTGAAAAATGGCACTTTCCCGGACCTGCACGTGGCCCGCGCCGTCGAGCTTTGCGCCCAGGGAAAAGGCGGCAGCCTTTGGCTCTCAGGTGCCAATGATGGGGCCCTATTGACCCTAGAAAAGGAGCAATGGCTTTCTGTCCTGGCCCTTTTTTCCTGGCAGCAATCTTCGTCCGTCCGGAATTCTGGGCTGAAAAATGGCACTTTCCCGGACCTGCACGTGGCCCGTGCCGTCGAGCTTTGCGCCCAGGGAAAAGGCGGCAGCCTTTGGCTCTCAGGTGCCAATGATGGGGCCCTATTGACCCTAGAAAAGGAGCAATGGCTTTCTGTCCTGGCCCTTTTTTCCTGGCAGCAATCTTCGTCCGTCCGGAATTCTGGGCTGAAAAATGGCACTTTCCCGGACCTGCACGTGGCCCGCGCCGTCGAGCTTTGCGCCCAGGGAAAAGGCGGCAGCCTTTGGCTCTCAGGTGCCAGTGATGGGGCCCTATTGACCCTAGAAAAGGAGCAATGGCTTTCTGTCCTGGCCCTTTTTTCCTGGCAGCAATCTTCGTCCGTCCGGAATTCTGGGCTGAAAAATGGCACTCTCCCGGACCTGCACGTGGCCCGCGTCGTCGAGCTTTGCGCCCAGGGAAAAGGCGGCAGCCTTTGGCTCTCAGGTGCCAATGATGGGGCCCTATTGACCCTAGAAAAGGAGCAATGGCTTTCTGTCCTGGCCCTTTTTTCCTGGCAGCAATCTTCGTCCGTCCGGAATTCTGGGCTGAAAAATGGCACTTTCCCGGACCTGCACGTGGCCCGCGCCGTCGAGCTTTGCGCCCAGGGAAAAGGCGGCAGCCTTTGGCTCTCAGGTGCCAATGATGGGGCCCTATTGACCCTAGAAAAGGAGCAATGGCTTTCCGTCCTGGCCCTTTTTTCCTGGCAGCAATCTTCGTCCGTCCGGAATTCTGGGCTGAAAAATGGCACTTTCCCGGACCTGCACGTGGCCCGCGCCGTCGAGCTTTGCGCCCAGGGAAAAGGCGGCAGCCTTTGGCTCTCAGGTGCCAATGATGGGGCCCTATTGACCCTAGAAAAGGAGCAATGGCTTTCTGTCCTGGCCCTTTTTTCCTGGCAGCAATCTTCGTCCGTCCGGAATTCTGGGCTGAAAAATGGCACTTTCCCGGACCTGCACGTGGCCCGCGCCGTCGAGCTTTGCGCCCAGGGAAAAGGCGGCAGCCTTTGGCTCTCAGGTGCCAATGATGGGGCCCTATTGACCCTAGAAAAGGAGCAAAGGCTCTCTGTCCTGGCCCTTTTTTCCTGGCAGCAATCTTCGTCCGACCGGAATTCTGGGCTGAAAAATGGCACTTTCCCGGACCTGCACGTGGCCCGCGCCGTCGAGCTTTGCGCCCAGGGAAAAGGCGGCAGCCTTTGGCTCTCAGGAGCCAATGATGGGGCCCTATTGACCCTAGAAAAGGAGCAATCGCTTTCTGTCCTGGCCCTTTTTTCCTGGCAGCAATCTTCGTCCGTCCGGAATTCTGGGCTGAAAAATGGCACTTTCCCGGACCTGCACGTGGCCCGCGCCGTCGAGCTTTGCGCCCAGGGAAAAGGCGGCAGCCTTTGGCTCTCAGGTGCCAATGATGGGGCCCTATTGACCCTAGAAAAGGAGCAATCGCTTTCTGCCCTGGCCCTTTTTTCCTGGCAGCAATCTTCGTCCGTCCGGAATTCTGGGCTGAAAAATGGCACTTTCCCGGACCTGCACGTGGCCCGCGCCGTCGAGCTTTGCGCCCAGGGAAAAGGCGGCAGCCTTTGGCTCTCGGGTGCCAATGATGGGGCCCTATTGACCCTAGAAAAGGAGCAATCGCTTTCTGTCCTGGCCCTTTTTTCCTGGCAGCAGTCTTCGTCCGTCCGGAATTCTAAGCTGAAAAATGGCACTCTCCCGGACCTGCACGTGGCCCGCGCCGTCGAGCTTTGCGCCCAGGGAAAAGGCGGCAGCCTTTGGCTCTCAGGTGCCAATGATGGGGCCCTATTGACCCTAGAAAAGGAGCAATGGCTTTCTGTCCTGGCCCTTTTTTCCTGGCAGCAATCTTCGTCCGTCCGGAATTCTGGGCTGAAAAATGGCACTCTCCCGGACCTGCACGTGGCCCGCGCCGTCGAGCTTTGCGCCCAGGGAAAAGGCGGCAGCCTTTGGCTCTCAGGTGCCAATGATGGGGCCCTATTGACCCTAGAAAAGGAGCAATCGCTTTCCGTCCTGGCCCTTTTTTCCTGGCAGCAATCTTCGTCCGTCCGGAATTCTGGGCTGAAAAATGGCACTTTCCCGGACCTGCACGTGGCCCGCGCCGTCGAGCTTTGCGCCCAGGGAAAAGGCGGCAGCCTTTGGCTCTCAGGTGCCAATGATGGGGCCCTATTGACCCTAGAAAAGGAGCAATGGCTTTCTGTCCTGGCCCTTTTTTCCTGGCAGCAATCTTCGTCCGTCCGGAATTCTGGGCTGAAAAATGGCACTTTCCCGGACCTGCACGTGGCCCGCGCCGTCGAGCTTTGCGCCCAGGGAAAAGGCGGCAGCCTTTGGCTCTCAGGTGCCAATGATGGGGCCCTATTGACCCTAGAAAAGGAGCAATCGCTTTCTGCCCTGGCCCTTTTTTCCTGGCAGCAATCTTCGTCCGTCCGGAATTCTGGGCTGAAAAATGGCACTTTCCCGGACCTGCACGTGGCCCGCGCCGTCGAGCTTTGCGCCCAGGGAAAAGGCGGCAGCCTTTGGCTCTCGGGTGCCAATGATGGGGCCCTATTGACCCTAGAAAAGGAGCAATCGCTTTCTGTCCTGGCCCTTTTTTCCTGGCAGCAGTCTTCGTCCGTCCGGAATTCTAAGCTGAAAAACGGCACTCTCCCGGACCTGCACGTGGCCCGCGCCGTCGAGCTTTGCGCCCAGGGAAAAGGCGGCAGCCTTTGGCTCTCAGGTGCCAATGATGGGGCCCTATTGACCCTAGAAAAGGAGCAATGGCTTTCTGTCCTGGCCCTTTTTTCCTGGCAGCAATCTTCGTCCGTCCGGAATTCTGGGCTGAAAAATGGCACTTTCCCGGACCTGCACGTGGCCCGCGCCGTCGAGCTTTGCGCCCAGGGAAAAGGCGGCAGCCTTTGGCTCTCAGGTGCCAATGATGGGGCCCTATTGACCCTAGAAAAGGAGCAATGGCTTTCTGTCCTGGCCCTTTTTTCCTGGCAGCAATCTTCGTCCGTCCGGAATTCTGGGCTGAAAAATGGCACTTTCCCGGACCTGCACGTGGCCCGCGCCGTCGAGCTTTGCGCCCAGGGAAAAGGCGGCAGCCTTTGGCTCTCGGGTGCCAATGATGGGGCCCTATTGACCCTAGAAAAGGAGCAATCGCTTTCTGTCCAGGCCCTTTTTTCCTGGCAGCAGTCTTCGTCCGTCCGGAATTCTAAGCTGAAAAATGGCACTCTCCCGGACCTGCACGTGGCCCGCGCCGTCGAGCTTTGCGCCCAGGGAAAAGGCGGCAGCCTTTGGCTCTCAGGTGCCAATGATGGGGCCCTATTGACCCTAGAAAAGGAGCAATCGCTTTCTGTCCTGGCCCTTTTTTCCTGGCAGCAATCTTCGTCCGTCCGGAATTCTGGGCTGAAAAATGGCACTTTCCCGGACCTGCACGTGGCCCGCGCCGTCGAGCTTTGCGCCCAGGGAAAAGGCGGCAGCCTTTGGCTCTCAGGTGCCAATGATGGGGCCCTATTGACCCTAGAAAAGGAGCAATGGCTTTCTGTCCTGGCCCTTTTTTCCTGGCAGCAATCTTCGTCCGTCCGGAATTCTGGGCTGAAAAATGGCACTTTCCCGGACCTGCACGTGGCCCGCGCCGTCGAGCTTTGCGCCCAGGGAAAAGGCGGCAGCCTTTGGCTCTCAGGTGCCAATGATGGGGCCCTATTGACCCTAGAAAAGGAGCAATCGCTTTCTGTCCTGGCCATTTTTCCTGGCAGGAATCCTCGTCCGTCCGGAATTCTGGGCTGAAAAATGGCACTCTCCCGGACCTGCACGTGGCCCGCGCCGTCGAGCTTTGCGCCCAGGGAAAAGGCGGCAGCCTTTGGCTCTCAGGTGCCAATGATGGGGCCCTATTGACCCTAGAAAAGGAGCAATGGCTTTCTGTCCTGGCCCTTTTTTCCTGGCAGCAATCTTCGTCCGTCCGGAATTCTGGGCTGAAAAATGGCACTCTCCCGGACCTGCACGTGGCCCGCGCCGTCGAGCTTTGCGCCCAGGGAAAAGGCGGCAGCCTTTGGCTCTCAGGTGCCAATGATGGGGCCCTATTGACCCTAGAAAAGGAGCAATCGCTTTCCGTCCTGGCCCTTTTTTCCTGGCAGCAATCTTCGTCCGTCCGGAATTCTGGGCTGAAAAATGGCACTTTCCCGGACCTGCACGTGGCCCGCGCCGTCGAGCTTTGCGCCCAGGGAAAAGGCGGCAGCCTTTGGCTCTCAGGTGCCAATGATGGGGCCCTATTGACCCTAGAAAAGGAGCAATGGCTTTCTGTCCTGGCCCTTTTTTCCTGGCAGCAATCTTCGTCCGTCCGGAATTCTGGGCTGAAAAATGGCACTTTCCCGGACCTGCACGTGGCCCGCGCCGTCGAGCTTTGCGCCCAGGGAAAAGGCGGCAGCCTTTGGCTCTCAGGTGCCAATGATGGGGCCCTATTGACCCTAGAAAAGGAGCAATCGCTTTCTGCCCTGGCCCTTTTTTCCTGGCAGCAATCTTCGTCCGTCCGGAATTCTGGGCTGAAAAATGGCACTTTCCCGGACCTGCACGTGACCCGCGCCGTCGAGCTTTGCGCCCAGGGAAAAGACGGCAGCCTTTGGCTCTCAGGTGCCAATGATGGGGCCCTATTGACCCTAGAAAAGGAGCAATGGCTTTCTGTCCTGGCCCTTTTTTCCTGGCAGCAATCTTCGTCCGTCCGGAATACTGGGCTGAAAAATGGCACTTTCCCGGACCTGCACGTGGCCCGCGCCGTCGAGCTTTGCGCCCAGGGAAAAGGCGGCAGCCTTTGGCTCTCAGGTGCCAATGATGGGGCCCTATTGACCCTAGAAAAGGAGCAATGGCTTTCTGTCCTGGCCCTTTTTTCCTGGCAGCAATCTTCGTCCGTCCGGAATTCTGGGCTGAAAAATGGCACTTTCCCGGACCTGCACGTGGCCCGCGCCGTCGAGCGTTGCGCCCAGGGAAAAGGCGGCAGCCTTTGGCTCTCAGGTGCCAATGATGGGGCCCTATTGACCCTAGAAAAGGAGCAATGGCTTTCTGTCCTGGCCCTTTTTTCCTGGCAGCAATCTTCGTCCGTCCGGAATTCTGGGCTGAAAAATGGCACTTTCCCGGACCTGCACGTGGCCCGCGCCGTCGAGCTTTGCGCCCAGGGAAAAGGCGGCAGCCTTTGGCTCTCAGGTGCCAATGATGGGGCCCTATTGACCCTAGAAAAGGAGCAATCGCTTTCTGCCCTGGCCCTTTTTTCCTGGCAGCAATCTTCGTCCGTCCGGAACTCTGGCCTGAAAAATGGCACTTTCCCGGACCTGCACGTGGCCCGCGCCGTCGAGCTTTGCGCCCAGGGAAAAGGCGGCAGCCTTTGGCTCTCAGGTGCCAATGATGGGGCCCTATTGACCCTAGAAAAGGAGCAATCGCTTTCTGTCCTGGCCCTTTTTTCCTGGCAGCAATCTTCGTCCGTCCGGAATTCTGGGCTGAAAAATGGCACTCTCCCGGACCTGCACGTGGCCCGCGCCGTCGAGCGTTGCGCCCAGGGAAAAGGCGGCAACCTTTGGCTCTCAGGTGCCAATGATGGGGCCCTATTGACCCTAGAAAAGGAGCAATGGCTTTCTGTCCTGGCCCTTTTTTCCTGGCAGCAATCTTCATCCGTCCGGAATTCTGGGCTGAAAAATGGCACTTTCCCGGACCTGCACGTGGCCCGCGCCGTCGAGCTTTGCGCCCAGGGAAAAGGCGGCAGCCTTTGGCTCTCAGGTGCCAATGATGGGGCCCTATTGACCCTAGAAAAGGAGCAATCGCTTTCTGTCCTGGCCCTTTTTTCCTGGCAGGAATCTTCGTCCGTCCGGAATTCTGGGCTGAAAAATGGCACTTTCCCAGACCTGCACGTGGCCCGCGCCGTCGAGCGTTGCGCCCAGGGAAAAGGCGGCAGCCTTTGGCTCTCAGGTGCCAATGATGGGGCCCTATTGACCCTAGAAAAGGAGCAATCGCTTTCTGCCCTGGCCCTTTTTTCCTGGCAGCAATCTTCGTCCGTCCGGAACTCTGGCCTGAAAAATGGCACTTTCCCGGACCTGCACGTGGCCCGCGCCGTCGAGCTTTGCGCCCAGGGAAAAGGCGGCAGCCTTTGGCTCTCAGGTGCCAATGATGGGGCCCTATTGACCCTAGAAAAGGAGCAATGGCTTTCTGTCCTGGCCCTTTTTTCCTGGCAGCAATCTTCGTCCGTCCGGAATTCTGGGCTGAAAAATGGCACTTTCCCGGACCTGCACGTGGCCCGCGCCGTCGAGCTTTGCGCCCAGGGAAAAGGCGGCAGCCTTTGGCTCTCAGGTGCCAATGATGGGGCCCTATTGACCCTAGAAAAGGAGCAATGGCTTTCTGTCCTGGCCCTTTTTTCCTGGCAGCAATCTTCGTCCGTCCGGAATTCTGGGCTGAAAAATGGCACTCTCCCGGACCTGCACGTGGCCCGCGCCGTCGAGCGTTGCGCCCAGGGAAAAGGCGGCAACCTTTGGCTCTCAGGTGCCAATGATGGGGCCCTATTGACCCTAGAAAAGGAGCAATGGCTTTCTGTCCTGGCCCTTTTTTCCTGGCAGCAATCTTCATCCGTCCGGAATTCTGGGCTGAAAAATGGCACTTTCCCGGACCTGCACGTGGCCCGCGCCGTCGAGCTTTGCGCCCAGGGAAAAGGCGGCAGCCTTTGGCTCTCAGGTGCCAATGATGGGGCCCTATTGACCCTAGAAAAGGAGCAATGGCTTTCTGTCCTGGCCCTTTTTTCCTGGCAGCAATCTTCATCCGTCCGGAATTCTGGGCTGAAAAATGGCACTTTCCCGGACCTGCACGTGGCCCGCGCCGTCGAGCTTTGCGCCCAGGGAAAAGGCGGCAGCCTTTGGCTCTCAGGTGCCAATGATGGGGCCCTATTGACCCTAGAAAAGGAGCAATCGCTTTCTGCCCTGGCCCGTTTTTCCTGGCAGCAATCTTCGTCCGTCCGGAATTCTGGGCTGAAAAATGGCACTTTCCCGGACCTGCACGTGGCCCGCGCCGTCGAGCTTTGCGCCCAGGGAAAAGGCGGCAGCCTTTGGCTCTCAGGTGCCAATGATGGGGCCCTATTGACCCTAGAAAAGGAGCAATCGCTTTCTCTCCTGGCCCTTTTTTCCTGGCAGCAATCTTCGTCCGTCCGGAATTCTGGGCTGAAAAATGGCACTTTCCCGGACCTGCACGTGGCCCGCGCCGTCGAGCTTTGCGCCCAGGGAAAAGGCGGCAGCCTTTGGCTCTCAGGTGCCAATGATGGGGCCCTATTGACCCTAGAAAAGGAGCAATGGCTTTCTGTCCTGGCCCTTTTTTCCTGGCAGCAATCTTCGTCCGTCCGGAACTCTGGGCTGAAAAATGGCACTTTCCCGGACCTGCACGTGGCCCGCGCCGTCGAGCTTTGCGCCCAGGGGAAAGGCGGCAGCCTTTGGCTCTCAGGTGCCAATGATGGGGCCCTATTGACCCTAGAAAAGGAGCAATGGCTTTCTGTCCTGGCCCTTTTTTCCTGGCGGCAATCTTCGTCCGTCCGGAATTCTGGGCTGAAAAATGGCACTTTCCCGGACCTGCATGTGGCCCGCGCCATCGAGCTTTGCGCCCAGGGAAAAGGCGGCAGCCTTTGGCTCTCAGGTGCCAATGATGGGGCCCTATTGACCCTAGAAAAGGAGCAATCGCTTTCTGTCCTGGCCCTTTTTTCCTGGCAGCAATCTTCGTCCGTCCGGAACTCTGGGCTGAAAAATGGCACTTTCCCGGACCTGCACGTGGCCCGCGCCGTCGAGCTTTGCGCCCAGGGAAAAGGCGGCAGCCTTTGGCTCTCAGGTGCCAATGATGGGGCCCTATTGACCCTAGAAAAGGAGCAATGGCTTTCTGTCCTGGCCCTTTTTTCCTGGCAGCAATCTTCGTCCGTCCGGAATTCTGGGCTGAAAAATGGCACTTTCCCGGACCTGCACGTGGCCCGCGCCGTCGAGCTTTGCGCCCAGGGAAAAGGCGGCAGCCTTTGGCTCTCAGGTGCCAATGATGGGGCCCTATTGACCCTAGAAAAGGAGCAATGGCTTTCTGTCCTGGCCCTTTTTTCCTGGCAGCAATCTTCGTCCGTCCGGAATTCTGGGCTGAAAAATGGCACTCTCCCGGACCTGCACGTGGCCCGCGCCGTCGAGCTTTGCGCCCACGGAAAAGGCGGCAGCCTTTGGCTCTCAGGTGCCAATGATGGGGCCCTATTGACCCTAGAAAAGGAGCAATGGCTTTCTGTCCTGGCCCTTTTTTCCTGGCAGCAATCTTCGTCCGTCCGGAATTCTGGGCTGAAAAATGGCACTTTCCCGGACCTGCACGTGGCCCGCGCCGTCGAGCTTTGCGCCCAGGGAAAAGGCGGCAGCCTTTGGCTCTCAGGTGCCAATGATGGGGCCCTATTGACCCTAGAAAAGGAGCAATGGCTTTCTGTCCTGGCCCTTTTTTCCTGGCAGCAATCTTCGTCCGTCCGGAATTCTGGGCTGAAAAATGGCACTTTCCCGGACCTGCACGTGGCCCGCGCCGTCGAGCTTTGCGCCCAGGGAAAAGGCGGCAGCCTTTGGCTCTCAGGTGCCAATGATGGGGCCCTATTGACCCTAGAAAAGGAGCAATCGCTTTCTGTCCTGGCCCGTTTTTCCTGGCAGGAATCTTCGTCCGTCCGGAATTCTGGGCTGAAAAATGGCACTTTCCCGGACCTGCACGTGGCCCGCGCCGTCGAGCTTTGCGCCCAGGGAAAAGGCGGCAGCCTTTGGCTCTCAGGTGCCAATGATGGGGCCCTATTGACCCTAGAAAAGGAGCAATGGCTTTCTGTCCTGGCCCTTTTTTCCTGGCAGCAATCTTCGTCCGTCCGGAATTCTGGGCTGAAAAATGGCACTTTCCCGGACCTGCACGTGGCCCGTGCCGTCGAGCTTTACGCCCAGGGAAAAGGCGGCAGCCTTTGGCTCTCAGGTGCCAATGATGGGGCCCTATTGACCCTAGAAAAGGAGCAATGGCTTTCTGTCCTGGCCCTTTTTTCCTGGCAGCAATCTTCGTCCGTCCGGAATTCTGGGCTGAAAAATGGCACTTTCCCGGACCTGCACGTGGCCCGCGCCGTCGAGCTTTGCGCCCAGGGAAAAGGCGGCAGCCTTTGGCTCTCAGGTGCCAATGATGGGGCCCTATTGACCCTAGAAAAGGAGCAATGGCTTTCCGTCCTGGCCCTTTTTTCCTGGCAGCAATCTTCGTCCGTCCGGAATTCTGGGCTGAAAAATGGCACTTTCCCGGACCTGCACGTGGCCCGCGCCGTCGAGCTTTGCGCCCAGGGAAAAGGCGGCAGCCTTTGGCTCTCAGGTGCCAATGATGGGGCCCTATTGACCCTAGAAAAGGAGCAATGGCTTTCTGTCCTGGCCCTTTTTTCCTGGCAGCAATCTTCGTCCGTCCGGAATTCTGGGCTGAAAAATGGCACTTTCCCGGACCTGCACGTGGCCCGCGCCGTCGAGCTTTGCGCCCAGGGAAAAGGCGGCAGCCTTTGGCTCTCAGGAGCCAATGATGGGGCCCTATTGACCCTAGAAAAGGAGCAATCGCTTTCTGTCCTGGCCCTTTTTTCCTGGCAGCAATCTTCGTCCGTCCGG
The DNA here is from genome assembly GCF_047495875.1 of Pithys albifrons albifrons. NCBI lineage: Eukaryota > Metazoa > Chordata > Aves > Passeriformes > Thamnophilidae > Pithys > Pithys albifrons. The sequence continues at coordinate 36,219,344 of NC_092465.1, forward strand.
AATTCTGGGCTGAAAAATGGCACTTTCCCGGACCTGCACGTGGCCCGCGCCGTCGAGCTTTGCGCCCAGGGAAAAGGCGGCAGCCTTTGGCTCTCAGGTGCCAATGATGGGGCCCTATTGACCCTAGAAGAGGAGCAATCGCTTTCTGCCCTGGCCCTTTTTTCCTGGCAGCAATCTTCGTCCGTCCGGAATTCTGGGCTGAAAAATGGCACTTTCCCGGACCTGCACGTGGCCCGCGCCGTCGAGCTTTGCGCCCAGGGAAAAGGCGGCAGCCTTTGGCTCTCGGGTGCCAATGATGGGGCCCTATTGACCCTAGAAAAGGAGCAATCGCTTTCTGCCCTGGCCCGTTTTTCCTGGCAGCAGTCTTCGTCCGTCCGGAATTCTAAGCTGAAAAATGGCACTCTCCCGGACCTGCACGTGGCCCGCGCCGTCGAGCTTTGCGCCCAGGGAAAAGGCGACAGCCTTTGGCTCTCAGGTGCCAATGATGGGGCCCTATTGACCCTAGAAAAGGAGCAATGGCTTTCTGTCCTGGCCCTTTTTTCCTGGCAGCAATCTTCGTCCGTCCGGAATTCTGGGCTGAAAAATGGCACTTTCCCGGACCTGCACGTGGCCCGCGCCGTCGAGCTTTGCGCCCAGGGAAAAGGCGGCAGCCTTTGGCTCTCAGGTGCCAATGATGGGGCCCTATTGACCCTAGAAAAGGAGCAATCGCTTTCTGTCCTGGACCTTTTTTCCTGGCAGCAATCTTCGTCCGTCCGGAATTCTGGGCTGAAAAATGGCACTTTCCCGGACCTGCACGTGGCCCGCGCCGTCGAGCTTTGCGCCCAGGGAAAAGGCGGCAGCCTTTGGCTCTCAGGTGCCAATGATGGGGCCCTATTGACCCTAGAAAAGGAGCAATGGCTTTCTGTCCTGGCCCTTTTTTCCTGGCAGCAATCTTCGTCCGTCCGGAATTCTGGGCTGAAAAATGGCACTCTCCCGGACCTGCACGTGGCCCGCGCCGTCGAGCTTTGCGCCCAGGGAAAAGGCGGCAGCCTTTGGCTCTCAGGTGCCAATGATGGGGCCCTATTGACCCTAGAAAAGGAGCAATGGCTTTCTGTCCTGGCCCTTTTTTCCTGGCAGCAATCTTCATCCGTCCGGAATTCTGGGCTGAAAAATGGCACTTTCCCGGACCTGCACGTGGCCCGCGCCGTCGAGCTTTGCGCCCAGGGAAAAGGCGGCAGCCTTTGGCTCTCAGGTGCCAATGATGGGGCCCTATTGACCCTAGAAAAGGAGCAATGGCTTTCTGTCCTGGCCCTTTTTTCCTGGCAGCAATCTTCGTCCGTCCGGAATTCTGGGCTGAAAAATGGCACTTTCCCGGACCTGCACGTGGCCCGCGCCGTCGAGCTTTGCGCCCAGGGAAAAGGCGGCAGCCTTTGGCTCTCAGGTGCCAATGATGGGGCCCTATTGACCCTAGAAAAGGAGCAATCGCTTTCTCTCCTGGCCCTTTTTTCCTGGCAGCAATCTTCGTCCGTCCGGAATTCTGGGCTGAAAAATGGCACTTTCCCGGACCTGCACGTGGCCCGCGCCGTCGAGCTTTGCGCCCAGGGAAAAGGCGGCAGCCTTTGGCTCTCAGGTGCCAATGATGGGGCCCTATTGACCCTAGAAAAGGAGCAATGGCTTTCTGTCCTGGCCCTTTTTTCCTGGCAGCAATCTTCGTCCGTCCGGAACTCTGGGCTGAAAAATGGCACTTTCCCGGACCTGCACGTGGCCCGCGCCGTCGAGCTTTGCGCCCAGGGGAAAGGCGGCAGCCTTTGGCTCTCAGGTGCCAATGATGGGGCCCTATTGACCCTAGAAAAGGAGCAATGGCTTTCTGTCCTGGCCCTTTTTTCCTGGCGGCAATCTTCGTCCGTCCGGAATTCTGGGCTGAAAAATGGCACTTTCCCGGACCTGCATGTGGCCCGCGCCATCGAGCTTTGCGCCCAGGGAAAAGGCGGCAGCCTTTGGCTCTCAGGTGCCAATGATGGGGCCCTATTGACCCTAGAAAAGGAGCAATGGCTTTCTGTCCTGGCCCTTTTTTCCTGGCAGCAATCTTCGTCCGTCCGGAACTCTGGGCTGAAAAATGGCACTTTCCCGGACCTGCACGTGGCCCGCGCCGTCGAGCTTTGCGCCCAGGGGAAAGGCGGCAGCCTTTGGCTCTCAGGTGCCAATGATGGGGCCCTATTGACCCTAGAAAAGGAGCAATGGCTTTCTGTCCTGGCCCTTTTTTCCTGGCGGCAATCTTCGTCCGTCCGGAATTCTGGGCTGAAAAATGGCACTTTCCCGGACCTGCATGTGGCCCGCGCCATCGAGCTTTGCGCCCAGGGAAAAGGCGGCAGCCTTTGGCTCTCAGGTGCCAATGATGGGGCCCTATTGACCCTAGAAAAGGAGCAATCGCTTTCTGTCCTGGCCCTTTTTTCCTGGCAGCAATCTTCGTCCGTCCGGAACTCTGGGCTGAAAAATGGCACTTTCCCGGACCTGCACGTGGCCCGCGCCGTCGAGCTTTGCGCCCAGGGAAAAGGCGGCAGCCTTTGGCTCTCAGGTGCCAATGATGGGGCCCTATTGACCCTAGAAAAGGAGCAATGGCTTTCTGTCCTGGCCCTTTTTTCCTGGCAGCAATCTTCGTCCGTCCGGAATTCTGGGCTGAAAAATGGCACTTTCCCGGACCTGCACGTGGCCCGCGCCGTCGAGCTTTGCGCCCAGGGAAAAGGCGGCAGCCTTTGGCTCTCAGGTGCCAATGATGGGGCCCTATTGACCCTAGAAAAGGAGCAATGGCTTTCTGTCCTGGCCCTTTTTTCCTGGCAGCAATCTTCGTCCGTCCGGAATTCTGGGCTGAAAAATGGCACTCTCCCGGACCTGCACGTGGCCCGCGCCGTCGAGCTTTGCGCCCACGGAAAAGGCGGCAGCCTTTGGCTCTCAGGTGCCAATGATGGGGCCCTATTGACCCTAGAAAAGGAGCAATGGCTTTCTGTCCTGGCCCTTTTTTCCTGGCAGCAATCTTCGTCCGTCCGGAATTCTGGGCTGAAAAATGGCACTTTCCCGGAACTGCACGTGGCCCGCGCCGTCGAGCTTTGCGCCCAGGGAAAAGGCGGCAGCCTTTGGCTCTCAGGTGCCAATGATGGGGCCCTATTGACCCTAGAAAAGGAGCAATGGCTTTCTGTCCTGGCCCTTTTTTCCTGGCAGCAATCTTCGTCCGTCCGGAATTCTGGGCTGAAAAATGGCACTTTCCCGGACCTGCACGTGGCCCGCGCCGTCGAGCTTTGCGCCCAGGGAAAAGGCGGCAGCCTTTGGCTCTCAGGTGCCAATGATGGGGCCCTATTGACCCTAGAAAAGGAGCAATCGCTTTCTGCCCTGGCCCTTTTTTCCTGGCAGCAATCTTCGTCCGTCTGGAATTCTGGGCTGAAAAATGGCACTTTCCCGGACCTGCACGTGGCCCGCGCCGTCGAGCTTTGCGCCCAGGGAAAAGGCGGCAGCCTTTGGCTCTCAGGTGCCAATGATGGGGCCCTATTGACCCTAGAAAAGGAGCAATCGCTTTCTGTCCTGGCCCTTTTTTCCTGGCAGCAATCTTCGTCCGTCCGGAACTCTGGGCTGAAAAATGGCACTTTCCCGGACCTGCACGTGGCCCGCGCCGTCGAGCTTTGCGCCCAGGGAAAAGGCGGCAGCCTTTGGCTCTCAGGTGCCAATGATGGGGCCCTATTGACCCTAGAAAAGGAGCAATCGCTTTCTGTCCTGGCCCTTTTTTCCTGGCAGCAATCTTCGTCCGTCCGGAATTCTGGGCTGAAAAATGGCACTTTCCCAGACCTGCACGTGGCCCGCGCCGTCGAGCTTTGCGCCCAGGGAAAAGGCGGCAGCCTTTGGCTCTCAGGTGCCAATGATGGGGCCCTATTGACCCTAGAAAAGGAGCAATGGCTTCTGTCCTGGCCCTCTTTTCCTTGCAGGAATCTTGGTCCGTCCGGAATTCTGGGCTGAAAAAGGGCACTTTCCCGGACCTGCACGTGGCCCGCGCCGTCGAGCTTTGCGCCCAGGGAAAAGGCGGCAGCCTTTGGCTCTCGGGTGCCAATGATGGGGCCCTATTGACCCTAGAAAAGGAGCAATGGCTTTCTGTCCTGGCCCTTTTTTCCTGGCAGCAATCTTCGTCCGTCTGGAATTCTGGGCTGAAAAATGGCACTTTCCCGGACCTGCACGTGGCCCGCACCGTCGAGCTTTGCGCCCAGGGAAAAGGTGGCAGCCTTTGGCTCTCAGGTGCCAATGATGGGGCCCTATTGACCCTAGAAAAGGAGCAATGGCTTTCTGTCCTGGCCCTTTTTTCCTGGCAGCAATCTTCGTCCGTCCGGAATTCTGGGCTGAAAAATGGCACTTTCCCGGACCTGCACGTGGCCCGCGCCGTCGAGCTTTGCGCCCAGGGAAAAGGCGGCAACCTTTGGCTCTCAGGTGCCAATGATGGGGCCCTATTGACCCTAGAAAAGGAGCAATCGCTTTCTGTCCTGGCCCTTTTTTCCTGGCAGCAATCTTCGTCCGTCCGGAATTCTGGGCTGAAAAATGGCACTTTTTCGGACCTGCACGTGGCCCGCGCCGTCGAGCTTTGCGCCCAGGGAAAAGGCGGCAGCCTTTGGCTCTCAGGTGCCAATGATGGGGCCCTATTGACCCTAGAAAAGGAGCAATGGCTTTCTGTCCTGGCCCTTTTTTCCTGGCAGCAATCTTCGTCCGTCCGGAATTCTGGGCTGAAAAATGGCACTTTCCCGGAACTGCACGTGGCCTGCGCCGTCGAGCTTTGCGCCCAGGGAAAAGTCGGCAGCCTTTGGCTCTCAGGTGCCAATGATAGGGCCCTATTGACCCTAGAAAAGGAGCAATCGCTTTCTGCCCTGGCCCGTTTTTCCTGGCAGCAATCTTCGTCCGTCCGGAATTCTGGGCTGAAAAATGGCACTTTCCCGGACCTGCACGTGGCCCGCGCCGTCGAGCTTTGCGCCCAGGGAAAAGGCGGCAGCCTTTGGCTCTCAGGTGCCAATGATGGGGCCCTATTGACCCTAGAAAAGGAGCAATTGCTTTCTGTTCTGGCACTTTTTCCCTGGCAGGAATCTTCGTCCGTCTGGAATTCTGGGCTGAAAAATGTCTCTTTCCCGGACCTGCACGTGGTACGCCCCATCGAGCTTTGCGCCCAGGGAAAAGGTGTGGTTGCCCAATGGCGACACCTCGGGCGCCGGGCTGTCCCCACGGGAGGTTCCCGAGGGATGACATTTCGGGCACCCAGGGGGTCCCAACGGGGAGTTCCCGAGGGACGACCTTTTGGGCACTGGGGGGGGCCCAAGGGGGGTTGTGTGAGGGACGACATTTCGTTCACCTGGTGTCCCTATGGGGTTCTCTGGGGTGTCTCTGAGGGGTCTCTGGTCGTCTCTGAGGTTCTCTGGAGGTCCCTGTCAGATCTATGGGGGTCTCTTGGGGATCTTTGGGGGTCCTTGGGCAGTCTCAATGGGTCCCTGGGGGGATCTTTGGGGGTCTCTAGAGGTCTCTGGGGGATCTATGGGGGTCTCTGGTGGATCTATGGGGGGTTCCTGGGGGTCCCTGGGGTTCTCTGGGGGTCCCAGGGTGAGTCCCTGGGGGTCTCTCGAGGTCCCTGGGGGTCTCAGAGTGGTCTCTAGGGATCTCTGGAGTGGTCTTTGGGGGTCCCTGGGGGGGTCTCTCGTGATCTCTGAGGGGTCTATGGGGGTCCCTGCGAGATCTCGGAGGCGTCTCTGGGAGGTCTCTGGGGGTCCATGGGGGTCTCTGAGGGTCCCTGGGGGGGTCTCTGGGATTCCCTGGAGGGTCGCTGAGGGTCTCTGGGAGTCTCTGGGGGTGTCTGGGGGTCTCTGGGGGGTCTCTGGGAGTCTCTGAGGGTTCTCTGGGAGTCTCGGGGGCTGTCTGAGGGGTTTCTGGGGTGTTCCAGGGGTCCTCAGGGGGGTTCTTTGGGTGTCACAGGGGGGTCTCTGGGGGTCCGTGAGGGCCCCTGGGGAGTCCTTGGGGGTCTCTGGGGAGTCCCTGGGGCTTCTCTGGGGGTCTCTGGGTGTCCATGGAGGGTCTCTGAGAGTCTCTGGGGTCTCTGGGTGGCCCCTGGGGGTCTCTGGGTGTCTCTGGGGGTCTCTGAGGGTGTCTGGGGGTCTCTGGGGGTCTCTGGGGGTCTCTGAGTGTCTCTGGTAGGTCTCTGGGGGTCTCTGGGGGGTCTCTGGGGCTTCCTGGAGGTCACTGGGGAGTCCCTGGGGGTCTCTGGGGGTCTCGGGGGGTCTCTGAGAGTCCCTGGGAGCATCTGAGCGTCCCTGGGGGGTGTCTGGGGGTCTCTGGTTGTCCCTGGGGGGTCTCGGGGGGTGTCTGGGGGTGTCTTGGGGTCCCTGGGGCTCTCTGAGAGTCTCTGGGGGGTCTCTGCGGGTCTCTGGGGGCTCTCTGGGGGGTCTCTGGGGCTTCCTGGAGGTCACTGGGGGGTCCCTGGGGGTCCCTGGGAGTCTCTGGGGGTCCCTGGAGGGGTCTCTGGGGAATCCCTGGGGAAACCCTCTGGGTCTCTGGGGGTCTCTGGGGTGTGTCTGGGGGGGTCTTTGTGGGTCTCTAGAGGGTCCCCGGGGGTCTCTGGGGGGTTCTCTAGGGGGTCTCTGGGGCTTCCTGGAGGTCACTGGAGGGGTCTCTGGGGGTCTCTGGGAGTCTCTGGGGGTCCCTGGGGGGTCTCTGGGGGGTCCCTGGGGGGACTCTGTGGGTCTCTGGGGGTCTCTGGAGGTCTCTGGGGGATCTATGGGGGTCTCTGGGGGATCTATGGGGGGTTCCTGGGGGTCCCTGGGGTTCTCTGGTGGTCCCAGGGTGGGTCCATGGGGGTCTCTGGAGGTCCCTGGGGGTCTCGGAGGGGTCTTTGGGGATCTCTGGAGGGGTCTCTAGGGGTCCCTGGGGGGGTCTATCGTGATCTCTGGGGTGTCTATGGGGGTTGCTGGGGGGTCTCTGAGGGGTCCCTGGGGGTCTCTGTTGGTCCCTTGGGGGGTCTCTGGGAGTCCCTTGGGGGGTCTCTGGGAGTCCCTTGGGGGTTCCTGAGGGTCTCTAGGGTTCTCTGGGAGTCTCTGGGGGTGTCTGAGGGTCCCTGGGGGGTCTCTGGGGGGGTCTCTGGGAGTCTCGGGGGGTGTCTGGGGGTTTCTGCGGGGTCCCAGGGGATCCCCAGGGGAGTTCTTGGGGGGTCACAGGGGGGTTTTTGGGGTCTGTGGGGGTCCCTGGAGGGTCCCGGGGGGGTCCTTGGGGGTCCCTGGGGGGTCCCTGGGGGATCTCTGAGAGTCTCTGGGGGTCTCTGGAGTGGTCTCTGGGGGGTCCCTGGGGGGTGTCTGCAGGTGTCTGGGGGTCCCTGGAGGTCTCTGAGAGTCTCTGGGAGGTCTCTTGGAGTCTCTGGGGTCTCGGGGGTCTCTGGGGCTTCGTGGTGGTTCCTGGGGGGACTGTGGGGGTCGCTGGGGGTCTCTTGGAGTTTCTGGGGTCTCTAGGGGTCACTGGGGAGGTCCCTGGGGGGGTTCTGAGGGTTTCTAGGAGTCTCTGGAGTGTCTGGTAGTCTCTGGGGGTCCCTGAGGGGTCTCTTCGAGACGGACGAAGATTTCTCTCTGGGAAAAGGTGCCAGGGCAGAAAGCGACTGACCCTTTTCTAGGGATAATGGGGCCCCATCATTGGCACCTGAGAGCCAAAGGCTGCCGCCTTTTCCCTGGGCGCAAAGCCCGACGGCGCGGGCCACGTGCAGGTCCGGGAAAGTGCCATTTTTCAGCCCAGAATTCCGGACGGATGTTCATCAATTAGAGTAGGGGCAATAGACAAGCAACCAAAGCATGGAGAAATGCATTCGAGCAATAGACTAAGAGGAATAAAGTGGAAACAGTTTTTAATGAAGGTTGTGGAATCTCCATCTTGTGATGTGTTCAAAGCCTTGAGGCTCCTGTTGTAATGGAATCTGTTCTGAGCAGGGAGTTGATCCAGATGACCTCTGGAGATTGCTTTTCTCCTGCATTCTGCCTCTAAGGTTCGACCTCCTCAGCTGCCCCTCTAACCCTCTCCACCTATGTCCCATTTGTCCCCACACTACTGCTACCAAAGAGCAACTTTCAGGGATTGTGCTGGGACTGCAGAGGGGCAGCTGAAGTGAGGCTCTCAGTTCCTTACTGCCGTTGGCAGGAGACACCTTGCTACTCTTTCCAGAGGCAAAGCTCAGGCACAGCTCCAGGAAGCTGCTCCATCTGCTGGGCCAGCGCCTTGTTGCTGTCCAAGGCTGCAGCTGGTGCAGTGCAGGCTGATTCTTGCTGGGCTGTCCTTGCTGCAGGAGAGGAAGAGTCCATCTGCTAGGAGATCAAGTTGTGCCCGTGCAGAGCCCCACAACGCTCTGAGCCTGGGCGAGAACCCAAGCAGAACCAGCGCAGGGCTCAGGCCTGGGGTCTCCGGGGCTCTGGAGATGAAGAGCAGAGGAGTGGATAGAGGGGAGGCTGCACATCCGGAGCAGAGAGTCAGGGCTGGTGAGGGCAGCGTGGCAGATGCGGCGATGGTGGGCGCAGGGCTGGCAGCACTGGCTGTGGTACTGCTTGGTGTGTGGGGATGGCGGTGGAGGATGATGGGGATGGGGCATTTGTGGGATGGGGCCAGGGCCCAAGATTTGTGTCTGACCCTCTAGTTTCTTCTCGATCCTTATTTCCTGTATGTCTCTACGTTTGTCATCCTACTGTCTTCCGCCCATCAATCATTCCCTCCCAGCTCTTCCATCTTTCTCACTCCATCCATCCATCCATCCATCCATCCATCCATCCATCCATCCATCCCTGCCAATCTCTTTCATCATTTCCTCCTCCTTTTATTAACTCTGACTTTCCTTCGAAACATCTCCCACATTCTTGCCCCCAACAATCACTCTCAGAGAAATAGTCTCTCCATGCTTTTTTCTCAGTTCATATCCCCATGATCTCTGTCATGTTTTTTTCTGCTGTAGAAAAGGAATTCTTCTTTTTCTCCCTGGCCTTGGCAGCTACCGGGGAAGAGTTCAAGGGGCCTTTTTCTGGCCATGAACTGACTGGATACTCAGGATAGAAGAGATGATGTACATGGAGGAGAGCAGGGTGACCACACAGGAGGCCACCACAACAATTATGGAGTCAAGGAAGGTTGTCAGCTCCACGGGCCATGTATCACTGCAGGACAGGGCAAGGCAGGAATCTATATCACAGAGAAAATGAATGATGATATCTGGCCCACAGAACATCAACCTGGATGTCAGAAAGGCCAGCAAGCAGATGGGCAAAAAACCTCCCAGCCAGGAGCTGAGTGCCAGCTGAGTGGAGAGGACACTGTTCATGAGGGAGTGTCTTGGGTTGAGCTGGCAAAACGCCAACTATCCAAGACAGAGTGAAAAGGGAAAAAGAAGAGGGAGAGGAAAAAACCCTTTAAACTAGGTTTATGCTGAAACTAACTATATGTATTTATACAGAGAAGAGAAAATTAAGAGAAAACTACAATATAACACACACTTACACAAGTTATATATATATAAAAAGAAATAACCTCCCACTCCCCAGTTAATATAAAGTCTATTACTCTAGATTCATAAGCACTCTAAAAGACACTTTGCAAGAAAGAGAAAATATAACAACTAAATATTTCTACTTCCCTGAACTAAAATGGAATACGATGTAGCAGCAGCAGCAGCAGGGCCTAACAGAGCAGAAGAATGGCAGCACGTCTTCTCTGTACCTCTGCCATGGGGGAACTGACTTAACACCTTTGACTGCTACACACATATCTCAGGTTTGCGTCATCTGGTATGAAATATTTCCTTGGTTACCCAGTCAGGTGATAGCTGTCTCCCAATCCACATAGATTCTCTGAGCACGCTAATTTGAGGCCTAGCTAAAACCACTACAGGGAGCTGTATCTCAAAGGGCAGCATATGGCTAAGTAGTGATCATAGCCCATGACAGACAGGAGAAAACACTCAGTGGAGCCAAGACAGAGAAGAAAGAACAACTGGAGGATGCAAACACTCAAACAGATGGTCTAGCTTGTGGAGAGAAAGATTTCTGAGTTGAGAAAAAGGGTTTTTAGAATAACAGACAGAGTTTTGAGGTGCGAGTTTAATTCTGTGAGAAAGAGACCAATAACTAGCAAAACCAAAGGAGATAAGAAGGCTCTGGGTTATTCTACTTATGAGAATGGAATGTTGAGAGATAACGTGGTCATAGCAATGGTGAACATTTGTCTAAAAGTGTCATCCAATTAAAGCTGTGATGAGTTTTATAGACACTGTAATTCAACCTATGGGATGAAGCTATGGGTGGGAAAAGGTAAGGGATATATTCAGTAATGAAAAGTTAGAGCTTAGTTTTTACCTATCTGTTTTATCTCCACACTGGCTAGTCCCCAACATGACTCCTATGGCTTTGGGAACCACACCTGTAGTGTAGGAGATCTCCAGAAAGGAGAGATTGCAGAGGAAAAAGTACTTTGGGCTGTGTAGGTTGCTGCTCCCCCACACAAGGGCTGTGATGGATGCATTGCCTATTACTGTCAGGGAGTACATCAGTGCAAACACCACCACAAGGGAGATGAAAGAATCCCATGTGCCTGAAAAGCCAAGAAGGATGAATTCTTCCCCAATTGTCCCATTTGCCATGTCCTTCCAAATGTTGAGGTCCATCTGCAAAGAAAGAAAAGTTTCTGTGAGAATTTGCATGCCTGTGCTGGTCTTTCAGATGCTATTGGTAGTGAAAAAACACCACCTTTACTGAAAATGCACAGCGTGGGAAAACAGCACTGATCCCAAGTTAAAATTGTCAGGGAAATCCTCCCCTGCCAAAAAATGTTTGATCCTTCACATTTGTCACTTCTCAGACATCCTGCAAAGCAGATGCCAGGATTTAGCCATGGTGCAGGTGTTTGAGGGAGATACTTCAAAGAGTGAGCTCCACATGAGGGTGTCAGGGGAGATCTCATCCAGGTGTAAAAGCAGCTGATGGGGGACTATGGAGAAGATGGACCCAAGATCTTCTCTTTTTTTGCCCACTGATAGGACAAGAGGCATTTGGAACAAAGCAATAGAGCAGAGCTTCTTTGTGACAGTAGGAATGAATGTCTGACTGTGAGAGTGAGGAAGCACTGACACAGCATGTGCACAGTGGTAGTGGATTCTCCAGCCTTGGAGACAGTCAAAAGCCGTTTCACATGATCTGGGTAATCAGCTCTATATAAGCCTTTCTGAGCAGGGGATGGGACCAGGTGACTCGCAGAGGTCCTTTCTGAATGAAACAATGCTCTTTTTCCATATTGGCAGGCATGAGGAAAGGCTGAGAGAAATTATGCTTCTCAGTCTTTGAATAAGAACCTAAAAGTTCAGCTGTTTAATCTTGGAACACTTGACTAAAAGATAAAGTGAGGAGGAAGTCAGAGGAAACAAAATTCTTCCTGAATACAGTGACAGAAAAAAATGTCAATGGACATAGTGTGTAACAAAGGAAATTTTTGCTGAAAATAAGGAATTTCTTTTAATTTTATTTTTATTTCTATGTTTTGCATATGATGTCAGAGCATGGATGTACATGGATCCCAGTACGAATGACACTCTGGTTGAAAAAACTGTTGATTAAAATGCAGCTCATTGATGGTGACACTGGAAATAAAAGGGGGATAGAACAGATATTGTTATGACCCTTCAGTCACTGAAAAATTCTATTTTGGATCATGAAGTGGACCTTGAGTTGGGGTTTGTCACATGGTGCAAATTCCACGTGTGCTGACATTCACTGACATGCCATATTCAGAGTTTTCAGGGGATTTTCTTAGAAATAGGCAACTTTATTCATTGTTTATATGTTGAGCAAAGTAAATTCTCTATTAAAAAAGGGTGTTTGCAGGCACAGAGATTGGCAGTTCATGAGGTGCTATGGTTGGGCAAGAGGAGAATTTTGCCCCTGCCTGGAGTGTTGAAAAGACAATGTCAGGGTCTGCAGGGTTTCGAGTGTGACTCATGAAAGAGAAAAGAGACCAAAAACCCCCAGTTTTGTGAAATTTCTATTTCTGCTCTGAAAAATGTTGCTTTCACAGCAAGGTCGCTGAACAGCATGAAGTGCTGGAGCCACTTTGTTCAGGTACAAATTGTCTAGTAGTTATAGAGACCAGTGTACCATGGTTAGAAGTCATACATTAAACTAAGCCAGACATTTCAATAGGATGAAATGGTAAAGAGCCAAGATTTTGTAGAGTTAGAGCCAAGGTTTTGCAAGTTTTTCATGTCATTGAACAAAGAAAAGGCAAAAGTCCAGCAGGGATGAAGACACTTCAAGACCACCCCGAGGGATGAAGTCAGGAGACCACTACCCAAATTCAAAGCCAAAAAGAAAGCTCTGCCCAAGATTCCACCTAGTCATTAATATGGAAATTAGAAGGTGTTAACTATGCACTTAAGACTATAACATAGCTTATTTTCCAGAAACAAGTTAGGCAAGTTTTTGCCTTGTATGAACTGGCTTACCTCCAACGTTGTCAATAAATACCTTTGCTATTAGAATAAAAATCTTCTCTTAGCAGTTATTTTTGTGACGTTTTTGCTTATCACTCATCAGAGATCTGAGTACTGCATCTCAGAGCTGAGCTGAAGCCCAAGGACCCTCCACTTCTCTAAGGCTCAGATCAATCCCTTTATCTTTCCAAGAGAAGAAAAAAGGGAAGTGGTAAAAAAAGAACACACTGACACCACTCTGGGAGTGAGTGATAAAGGAGACCAGGAGGGAGCTCTGCATTCCTCAGCCTCTGTTCACAGGTCCTGCCAGAAAATCTGCTGCAGAATGTGGTCCTGGCAGGACTGTTCTCCAGTGTAGGCTCTCCACAGGGGTCTCACTTTCCTTAGAGGGCATGTTCATTGTCTGTGGCTTGGAATCTTCAAAGAAAGGTGAATATCTGTCCTCCATGCACCTCCACAGGCTCTAGAGGACAACCTGCCTCACCATGGACTTCACCACATATATGAGCTTTGGCACCTGGAGCAGCTCCACTCCCTCCTTCATCACTGACATTCCTGACTGCACAGTTGTTTCTCTCACGTATTTCCCTTTTTCTCTTTCTGCATATATTGCACAGCATTTTTTCCCATTTTAAATCTCTGTCAGCACGGATGGTTCTTCTGACAGGCAATGAGCCCAGAGTGCTGAGGCCAGCAAGACCTTTGCCTGTCGTGCCCCTTGGCCATTCTTGCAACCATGTGCCTTGAAGGACAATTCTGGAGTGCCCACATGCCAGTGAAGGGGAGATGTGAAGGAACAGATGATAGGGTCGAAGAGAGAAAACCGTGTCTCAGTCCTGCGAAAGGCGCTGCAAACCACTCCCGCTCCGGCCACCCGGCCCCGCAGCCTCGGCGGTGCAGAGCCCCGACCACCGCCCCGCTCCCGCTGCTCTCGCCTCCGCTCCGCAACTAGCCCGAGCGGCGCCGGCACAGAACAGAGCCCCGGGGCGGAGCTGGCACCGTGGCAGGAGAGGAGGGGAAGAGGGGAAGAGGAGGCGGCGCGTCTGCAGCAGAAAGCAGGGGCTGGCGGGGGCAGCGAGGCGCGGGCGGCGGAGCGGCGGGATGCGGCGGTGGCGGTGCGCGGGGCTGGCGGCGCTGGCCGCGGTGCTGCTCGGTGAGCGGGGCTGGCGGCCGGGGAGGGTCGGTGTCGGGACTGGGGCTAGGATGGCCACGCAAGCCCTAGAGACTGCCGTCCTACTTGACTTCTTCACAGATCTCTGTCCCCGAACTATTCTCCTGTGCGTCCTTCGCTCTGTTCCGTAAAACATTCCCTCAGAAAACTTATCAGTCCTCTATTTGTCAAAACGTTCCTGTTTCTTTCTTTACTCTCTTTCACAGAAATCATGCAGTCAGTCCTTCCCCCTTCCTACTTTTCTCTGTCCTTCCGTGCTTTGTCCCGCAGCCTTCCATTCTTCAGTGACTCCACCACTTAAACTGTCATTCACGCACTCATCTCTCCACCAAATACCAATGGACACTTCCACTGCTACACATGTTGATATCCTCTTACAGTTCTCTGTATGGTCCTGACGATATCCACGTCTCTGGATGGTCGTGACTTCTTCTGTGGGATTTGTTCTGGGAAACAACATAGAGTGCAAAAAGCAATTTGGTCTGTTTTTCCTCTTTATCTCCCCAGCAGTGCCTGCAGGCAGAGCTCAGGTGCAGCAGGAGCCATTGGTAGAGACCACTGAGGCGACCAGAATCTCCATCAAGTGCTCACACCCCAATAAACGAATTGGAGACTTCATCCACTTCTACCGTCAGCTCCCCAGCCGAAGCCCTGAACTCCTCGCACGGGCTGCTAAAGGGTCCAAAGAGGTGCGGGACCCACCGGGGCTGATGTCAGTCTCGGCTGACCGTAGTTGGACCATCCTATGGCTCTCTGAGCCCCGTGTTAGGGACACGGCAGTGTATTACTGCGCGCTGGGACACACGGGCAGAGGAGCCTGGGCTGAGGCCAGGCACGAACGGCCGCGGACGGGGCGGGGGGGGGGGGGGGGGGGGGGGGGGGCGGGGACACAGCGCCGGCCGGGCCTGCACGGGGTTGGCCACATAGTGCAAATCTCACCTGTGCTGGCATTGATTGACACCATCGCCTCTGGAGCTTTCAGATGGTTTGCTTAAAAACAGACGACTGTTCACCATTTCTACAGCTGAGCAAAGTACCGTCTCTACAAAAAGAGGGTGGGTGATTCAGTCAGAGTTAAAACACAGGCTTATGACAGCATTGCTGAGTGTCGAGTGACACACACAACACAACAGAGGTCTGGGCATAATCAAGTCAGCTGCACTGTGTACTGCTCCTGACCTCTGTGATCCATTTCAGGAAGGTACAGATATCCACTGGTTCATGAGGTGCTTTTCTTTGGGCAAGAGGAGAATTCTGCACCTGCCTGGAGTGTTGAAAAGGGTCAGTCAGGGTCTGCAGGGTGTTGAGTGCCACTCATCTGGGATCTGAGCACTGCATCTCAGAGGTATGCTGAAGAACGTGTGAAGGCAGACACTGAGATGGAAGCAGGCGTAGCCAATACAGCCAAAGTGTAAGTGATGATGAGAGAGGAGGCAAAAGCATCGAGGACAGACTTTCAGCAATGGGCTCAGCAAGGATGGTTGTACGATTCTCCTCTCGGTACAAATGCAGAATCCCCATTTCCAAGAAATGTCTTATTTCTGTTCGGAAGCTTAAAAAGAAAGAACCATGTCAGGAGCCCATAGGTAAGCTAGATCCTTCTCTTACAGCTGTGAAGAATGTGACAATCTCCTCCTTTTACACCATGAGGAGGTGCAGCACGTCCACAAGAATGCTCTTATAACCACCATTATCATTACTTGCATCGGTAGTCACCTCATTGTAGATGTTTTGTAGTGAAAAAAACATTTTAGAGGTAACCAAAATAAACAGTATGTTTTCTGTGTTGTCATGGGTGGGTGCCTGGAATCATTCTGGAGCTGATCTAGAGAAAGATGTGGGAGGAAGGGTCTTCTTCTGCCAAGACATCACCCCTTCATCCTCCCTTTCAGGTCAGTGTGGCAAGGCTGTCCCAGCCACCCAGCACTCTGCTGGGTGACCTGTGTGCTCCCTGACTGTGTATAGGGGTTACCTACTGATCTCTCATCCTGTTCCCTGCTAATTCTTCAGCTCTTTCCCTATGGAATATGTTGCCCTTGCCACCTCTGGGTTTGAGACATCCAGCAGCTCTGCTGGAGTCCCGTTCCTCTCTCACATTGTGCATTTTTCCACAAGAGCAAGACACAGCCAGAGACCCTGGGCCACTGCCCACCATGGCTCATCTCTGAGTTCCTGGGCAGCCAGGAGACAGGTGTTTGTCCCAGGCAGATGAAGAATGACAGAGAAGTGACAGAGACAGAGGAGTCTTCTAATCACCAATAAAATAACAATTTGCCCAGAGAGTTAAAGGCACCATACAAAGATGGGAAACCTCACTGGGGAAGAAGCCCCTGAGCTCCCAAAAGCCCAGCAGTGGGCGTGCAGCAGAGCAGGTGATTCCATCTGTGGAGGTGAGGACTCGACTGCCGGCTGACCGGGAACAGACCATGAGTGAGGCCTTGGAGTCAGGGAACGTTCACAATACCTTTGGCTGAGGCAGGCACAGGTGCTGCTGCTGTGAGATGGAAAAGTCCAGAAAGAATATGTCAGACACAAAACCCAAGTCCTTTCCCTGCCCCACTTCTTGCTTTGTTACCCCAAGAGAGTAATTTTCAACAGCTCTGTTTTCTCTGGGCTAGGAGGTGTTTTCTGACTCTTGCTCATGACATAGCCAGCTTGGTCTCTCATGCAGCTTGAATATCTTGTCCTAACTATCTTCCTGGGCCAGCTGCTGGGTAAGTCCTGGATTTTCATCAATGCACCCTTCTTCCTAACAGAAAATCCTCAACAGCCTTTTCAGACCCATGTGAGGAAATACCATTGAATAGAAGGAAAATGCTGTGAATTTTCTGCTCATATTTACAGATTTCCAAGGGTTCACTCAGAAGCTCTGACTTCTCTAAAGGAAAAGGGAGGAGAGAAAAACAAGCCTCTGAGCAGGATGAGCACCTCACTGTCTGCAGGTCTTAGGGCTTAGCGACAGGGCAGGCAGCCTTCTCCACCACAGGTTCGTATCCCATTCAGTTTTACTTCCCACAGTATTTTGCTGTGGAGCTGCTGACCTTCACTTTCTTCCAGGCACCATGGGGCAGACCACTGTCAGCCAGGAAGATGGACAAGTCATGGTGAAGCAGAGAGACCCCTTCCGGACCACCTGTACCTTCCAGACCAATAACTTTAATGCCTTACTCTGGTACCAGCAGAGGCAAGGACGAGCCCCACAGCTGCTCTTGTATCAGGCAGGGACTGGCCCCAGGCAGAGTGGCCGTATCACCACGTTGCTGAACACGACGGGGAAATACAGTGTCCTGCAGGTGGAGGAAGTGGAGATCTCTGACAGTGCCTTGTACCTCTGTGCTGTGCAAGACACGCTGGTACAGGAGGCTTCCTGGGCTGTGCAAGAAGCCAGGGGAGGGAGGGAATGTGTCCCCGCAAGGCTGAGCTTGGGGAAAGGGACCCTCATCTGTCCTCTGGCAGCGCTGTTTCCCTTGTACACCCAGAGATCTACAAGCTGAGATCCTCTTCCAGGAGATGGCAGTGTCAGTGATTGAGAGGACGGAGAAGGTGGTGAAACCGTCTCAGGTTCGCTCAGGTGCTGCCAGTTCCTGAGTGGATCTCCTTTTGATGCCCTGTCGGTGGTGTCTGGGATGGGACAGAGCTGTCCCTTGTCCCTGGTAATACAAAGGACTTAGCCCGCCATGGGGCGGAGCTGGCGGCGGCGAAGAGGAGAGGGGAGGGGAGGAAAGAGGTATCAGTGGAGAGGAGTGGTCCGGAGCAGAGAGCCAGGGCTGGCGGCGTGAGCGGCAGGATGCGGCGGTGGCGGGGCTTGGAGCTGGCAGCTCTGGCCGCGGTGCTGCTCGGTGCGCGGGGCTGGCGGCGAGAGAGGATGGGGACCGGGGCCGGGTGTTCCCCAGCCACTTCTGCGGCAATCCTTCTTTCTCCTTCTTCAACGTCTCTTTCTCCCCCTTCCCCATCCCTGGCCCTCTCTCATCACTTGTCCCTCCGAAGCTCCACCCTCTGTTAGTATGAGCCTGCTTGCACGTATACCTGTTTTTCATGCATCCTTCTCTCTTCCTCCTCTAGTTTATTTTACTGCCCTGATCAGAGCCCTCTGCTCTTCATTGTAAAAACTCTTCTCCCTGTCTACTTCTCGTCCATCCAACCACATATCTAGACCCTTTTCTTCATGTATCTAGCATTCCTCACCTCTCTTTCTTCTCTGAGAGCCCTCTCTCATCTCTTCCTCTGATTGTTTCATATCTGTACTCACAAGTACATGCCCTGCGTGTCTCCATTATTTCATACATCTATACATTTCCCTGTGATTCAGTAGTTATTGTTCCTATCAATTCTTCCCTCCATCCTTCACTGTAACACAACCAATCCTCCTGTCCCCTTTCCCTCTTGCTGTTCAACCCTCCATCGCTTGCCATGTCTAATCCTTCATGTATCAGTTTCAAATTCCCAGCCTCACCAGATTCCCAGTTCATCCTTGATAACAGGCATTCCTCCCCATTTATTTCACTCTGGCTCTGTCTCACTGCCCCTGTTACTGACTGTCTCTGTGGGAAAAGAGACATCAGAGCTTGGCAATCACTGTTGACTTTTGGCTTTGTTTCTCCTTTCTCGGCAGTGGCTGCAAACCGAGCCCAGGTGCAGCAGGAGCCCTCAGCAGAGACCACCGAGGGCACGAGCATCACTATCAACTGCTCCCACCCCAACATAGGCAGGACCGAATTGATCCTTTGGTACCGTCAGCTCCCGGGCCGAGGTCCCAAATTCCTCGTGAGCGTTCACAAAGAATCCAAAGAGCTGCCGGACAAGTCGGGACAGGTGTCGGTGCCACCAGACCGTCGCTGGAGCTCGCTGCGGCTGTACGGGCCCCGCTTTCGGGACGCGGCAGTGTATTTCTGTGCCCTGGGAGACACGGGCAGAGGAGCCGGGGCTGCGGCCGGGCACGAACCGCCGCGGGCGGGGCCGGGCGGGGGCACAGCGCCGGCCGGGCCAGCAGGGGGCGCTGCCGCCCCGCCCGCCGGGCCCGTTCAGGCCCCGCACCTCGTTCCGCGGCACGACCAGCGCAGACACCGCGGCCACCGAGTCCTCCCGCTGCAGCTCCCGCAGCGCTGGCACAGCGCGCCTCGCAGCGCCACAGAGGCGTCCCGCACGGCCCGGGGCTCCCCGGGTCCCGCTGCCTTCTCTGCCTCACACGGAACTGCTGCTGCCTGCCCTTGTGCCATCGGCTTTGGCCCTCCGGCCGCGTGTATTGCTGCTCTCGGGCTGGCTGCCAAAGCAAAGAGCTGGTGCTTGAGAGCATCGCTGGTGGGAGCTGTCAAAGCATTTGCAGTGACCGGCCAGCATGGTCTACTGAATGGAGAGCTGTCAGCTCATGAGCAGTTTGCAGTGAGGCTTTAAGAGGTGATAAAGGAATCTCCATCTCTGTCCCTGCAGAAATGTATCTGCCACGTCCTGAAACGTGGATGAGAAGGCCCACTCTCACCTGCACAGGTAAAGGGTGTATGGTTTGGATCCCACCTGGGGCTGGAATTCTGTTCTCTGAATTCTGTCCTCATCCTCGGCTCTTCACAAACACCCCCGACAGATTCAGCAACTTGCAGGAGCAGTAGCACATCTGGTAAGGTGAATAATAAATATGTTGGAATACAGGAGCCTCTGAAATGACATCAGTGCTTTTCACACCCACCATCCATCTGAAACTACTTGGTCCCTTTTCCTTCATGTTTGTCACTTCTCAGACATCCTGCAAAGCAGATACCAGGATTAAGCCATGGTGGCAGGAGGGAGACACGTCAAAAGCTGAGCTCCACATGAGGTTTCCCTCCAGAACCTTAACTCTAGAGACGCGAATTTCTCTCGGGACATGAGAGTTTCAGCATCTTCAGGAATTCACTCACCTGGACAAGCTCAGCGCAGGCCACTTTCAAGGCATGTGAAAGGAGAGAGTGGCTGGTTGTCTGAGGCTCAGAGTACGTCCCTTTTCCTTTCAGAGGGAAGAGTAAGGAAAAGGGAAAGTTATAAAGAAAGCGCACCATGACACCAGTGTGGGAGTAAGTGATGAGGGACACAAGAAGGGAGCTCGGAGCTCCTCACTCTCTACTATTGATGGGCCATTAGGAAGCTGCAGGAGCGGCTGTGAAGTGGCTGAGGCTGAGCTTTGAAAATGAACAGAAGTAACAAGAGAAAGGAGAGGAAAAAAATTGAAGAGGATCATGGGAAATCGGAGAACACTTCTCCAGGAATGCTGGGGGGAGAGGTGGGGGGGATGGAAATGAGATGGGGTTGCGGGTGGGGGAGTGATGGGGAGAAAAGAAGTGACTGGGGAGGAGGAAGGGGAGGCAACACAGGGGAGGAAGGAAATAAGGGGAGGAAGGAAATACACCAAGAGAAGGGCTGGTCAGTGCACTTGTTGGGATGAGACCTGTGCCTGAGCACTGCAGACCCCTCCCCTTGCAATCTTACAAAATCCTTTCTTAATCATCCTTTTTAAACTATTCTTCCTTAATAATTTTTCTTATCCATCCTTTCTTAACCATATGTCCCTGGAGAAGTGTCTCTGCCATGGAATGGAAGGTGGGTGAGAAGCCTCATTCCCACCTGACTGGATCAGGACTTCTTGGTTTCAATCCCACCTGGGGTTGGAATTCAACTGTAGAACACCTGTGAGAGAGGATTCAGTGCCTTGCAGGAGTACTAGAAGCTCTTGGAGATAGAATAATAAATACCTTGGAATACAGGAACATGTCCAATGACCTGAGTGCTTTTTCGCATCCACTTTCTCTCCGAAAGTGGTTGGTCCTTTGGCTAGTCTTTTCCTTTTCCTTCCAGTTTGTCACTGAAATGCAGACATCTTCTATTAAAAAAGGATGTTTCACTTCTAGATAAAGCACAAACATCTGACAGCCTTGCAGTGTGCCAAGTGACATACACAGAAGAGCACAGCAGCTCCTCTGCCTCCTTCCTTCCAGACCTCCCTGACTGCAGAGCTGTTCCTCTGATGTATTCCCCTCTCTCTCTTTCTGACAGTATTGCACAGCGGTTTTCCCCTGTTTTTAAATTGCTGCCAGCACAGATGGTCTCAATGACAAGCAATGAGGCCAGAGTGTCCAGCCAAGTGAGTCCTCTGCCTGTCGTGCCCCTTGTCCATTCTTGCAACCATGTGCCCTGAAGGACAATTCTGAAGTAAGGACGTGCCAGTGAAGGGAAAGCACGAGAGAGCAGATGATGGGGAGGAAGAGAGAAAACTGTGTGTCAGTCCTGCGAAAGGCGCAGCAAACCACTCCCACTCCGGCCACCCGGCATCTCCATCAACTGCTCACACCCCAAAGTGGAGACCAGGGATTTCATCTGTTTCTACCGTCAGCTCCCGGGTCGAAACCTCGAACTCCTCGCACGGGCTGCTAAAGGGTCCAGAGAGGTGCGGGACCCAGAGGGGCTGATGTCGGTCTCGGCTGACCGTCGCTGGACCGTCCTATGGCTCTCTGAGCCCCGTGTTGGGGACGCGGCAGTGTATTACTGTGCCGTGAGAGACACGGGCAGAGGAGCCTGGGCTGAGGCCGGGCACGAACCACCGCGGGCAGGGCCGGGCGGGGGACGGGGACACAGCGCCGGCCAGTCCAGCACGGCGTTTGTCACATGGTGCAAATCCCACCCCTGCTGGCATTCACTGTCACCATCGCCTCTGGAGCTTTCAGAGGATTTCCTTAGAAACAGACAGCTCTGTTCACCGTTTCTACAGCTGAGCAAAGTAACGCCTCCGCGAAAAGAGGGTGGGTGTTTCATTCCTAGATATGAAGCACAGGCTTGTGACAGCATTGCTGAGTGTCGAGTGACACACACAACACAACAGAGGTCTGGGCATAATCAAGTCAGCTGCACTGTGTATCCCTTACTGCTCCTGAGCTCTCTGATCCAGGTCAGGAAGGAACAGAGATACACTGGTTCATGAGGTGCTTTTCTTTGGGCAAGAGGAGAATTCTACACTTGTCTGAAGTGACCAGAAGGGACAGTCAGAGTCTGCAGGGTGTTGAGTGCTACTCATCTGGGATCTGAGCAATGCATCTCAGAGGTGTTCTGAAGACAGTGGGAAGGCAGACACTTCCCACTGAGATGGAACCAGGTGCAGCCAATACAGCCAAAGTGTAAGTGATGGTGAGAGAGGAGATAAAAGCCCAAGGAAAGGAGAGACTGCAAAGGATGTGGCCCTGGAGTCAGTAGGAATGGTTTCAAGTTTCTCCTCTCAGTGCAAATTCAAAATCCCCATCTTCCTGTAAATGTCTTACGTGTTCTGAAGCCTAAGAAGAAAGGACCATGTCCGGAGCCCATAGGAGGGTTAGCTAGATCCTGCTCTTCCACCTGGGAAGACTCCAACGGACTGAGAACCCTCTACTTCCCTAAAAACTTACTTTTACACAATGAGTATATGTAGCACTTCAATGAGAATGCTCATATAAGAACCATTAGCATTACCTGTGTCAGTACTCACCTCATTGTAGATGTTGTGTAGAGCAGGAGACATTTCAGAAATAATTAAAAAAATGAAAACAAATAAACAAATAAACCCCCCCAACAAAGCAGATTAGTATGTTTTATGTGCTCTGTTGGGTGCCTGGAATCATTGTGGATCTGATCTAGAGAAGAGGGTGGGAGGAAAGGTCTCCACCTGCCAAGACCCCACCCCTTCATTTGCTCTTTCAGGTCGGTGGGGCAGGGCTGTCCCATCCACACCCCTCACAGGCAAGACTCTGCTGGCTGCCCTGTGTGCTCCCTGGATGTCTGTGCTGTGACCTACCGACACTGCTTTCTGCTCCATGCTCATTCCTCAGCCCTTTCACTATGGAATATGTTGGGCTTTCCACCTCTGGGTTTGTGACATTCAACAGCCCTGCTGGAGCCCCGTTTCTCTCTCACATTGTGCATTTTCCCATAAAAACAAGACACAGCCAGAGACCCTAGGCTGCTGCCCAGCGTGGCTCATCTCTGTGTTCCTGGGGAGCCGGGAGACAGGTGTTTGTCCCAGGCAGATGAAGAATGACAGAGGAAAAGCGATAGAGACAGAGGAGTCTTCTGTTCACCGACAAACTAGCAATGAGCCCAGAGAGCTGAGGACATCACAGAAAGAAGTGAATCCTCGGTGGAGAAAATTGCACTGAGCTCCCAAAGCCTAACAGTGGGTGTGCAGCAGAGAAGGTAATTTCAGCTGTGGAGGTGAGGACTCCACTGTGAGCTAACTGGGAACAGCCCCTTCCCATGAGTGAGGCCCCAGAGTCAGGGAATGTTCAGAACACCATTGGCTTAGGGAGATACAGGTGCTGCTGTTGAGGAAGGAGGAAAAGCAAAAGGAACATTTCAGGCTCTGAACATACAAGCAATTTCCCTGCCCCACTTCTTCCTTTGCTCCCACAAGAGAGTAATTTTCAACAGCTCTGTATTGCGGGGCTGGGAGATGATTTCTGACTTTCTTCCAGCAAAGAGTCAGGTTGGTCTCTCATGCAGCTCGATTATTTCGTCCTCACTGTCTTCCTAGGCCAACAGCTGGGTAAGTGTGGGGTTTTCATCAGTGTATCTTTGTTGTTCCACCCAGCAATCCTCAACGGCATTATCAGGCCCATGTAAAGAAAGTCCATTTAGTAGAGGAAAATTGCTCTGACTTATCTGCTAATATTGGTGCTTTTGCTTGTGTTCACTCAAGAAGATCTTAAGTTTTAAAAAGTGAAGGAAAGAAAGTGAAGAGAAACCTTGGATCGCTTCTCTGTCTCTTTTTTCTCCTTCAACACACCTCCATCTCCCTCTTTCTTCTGATTACTTTGCTGTCACCACAGGACATCTCAGCTGTCTTTGAAACCCAACATTCCTTGAACTTGTGCCTCTTCTTGTGCTCTGGGTTTGTGTCGTGACGACAGAGCCCGCCTCGCGACCGAGCTGGTGGCAGTAGAGAGGGAAAGAGAGAGGAAAGGAGGGGAGGAGGGGCCGGAGAGGAGGCGGCGCGCCCGCAGCAGAGAGCAGGGGCTGGCGGGGGCAGGAGGCGCGGGCGGCGGAGCGGCGGGATGCGGCGGTGGCGGGGCGCGGGGCTGGCGGCGCTGGCCGCGGTGCTGCTCGGTGAGCGGGGCTGACAGTGGGAAGGAGGATGGCGGTCGCGGTCTTTGTGGAACGGGGACTGGGTCCAAGACTCCTGTCTGACCCTCCCTCTCGATCTTTACTTTTCGTTTGTCTCCACCTTTGCTATCGTAATTTCTTCGCGCCATGAAATCATTCCCTCCCAGCTCTCCTGTCTTGGTTACTCCATTTGTTTCCGAATGCATGCCTCTATCCATCCATCCATCCACTCCTCACAGCCAGTCCCTTTTCTGCACTCTTTTTGCTCAGCTGAACTCTGATTTTCCTTCGAAAGATTCTTCGTATTCTTGTCCACAATGAACCACTCGCCAAGAAAAATGTCATTCCATACTTTATTCTCAGAATATATCCCCATCATCTCTGGTCTGTTCTCTTCTCCTCTCTCCTCTTACATGGACCTTTCTGCAATAGAACAGTAATTCTTTTTCTCCCTGGCAGTGGCTGCGAGCAGAGCCCGGGTGCAGCAGGAACCATTAGCACAGACTACCGAGGGGACTGATATCACCATCAACTGCTCACATCCAGAAATCCAGTCCGGAAATTGGATCATGTGGTACCGTCAGCACCCGGGCAGAAGCCCCGAACTCCTCGTCCAAACACATTCAGGGTCCAAAGAGCTGCCGGACAAGTCGGGACAGGTGTCGGTGCCACCAGACCGTCGCTGGAGCTCGCTGTGGCTGTACGGGCCCCGCTTTCGGGACGCGGCAGTGTATTTCTGTGCCCTGGGAGACACGGGCAGAGGAGCCGGGGCTGCGGCCGGGCACGAACCGCCGCGGGCGGGGCCGGGCGGGGGCACAGCTCCGGCCGGGCCAGCAGGGGGCGCTGCCGCCCCGCCCGCCGGGCCCGTTCAGGCCCCGCAGCCCCCGCGGCTCCGCCCGTTCCCTCGCCCTGTCCCTGCTCCCCAACAAACACCCCATGTTTTTCACAGTCCCCAAATACTTCTTCACGTCATTCAGTAAGGAGTCTGGTCCACCTACAGGCAGGAAAACTGATGAGTTTATCACACAGTCACCTTACAATTCTGGCACCTGTCATTCCCGGACAAGGGGTCAATCATCACACCCAAATTCCTAGTGAGGAGATTGTAGCAAAGAGTGTTGTGCTGGGAGTCCTCCTGTCTGACTCTGGCCATGGGTGTTTGCAGGAGGTGCTGTTCCCAGAGGTGTTTCCCTTGAAGGGCTTCGTGTGGTATGAGAAGTGTGGGAGAACACTCAACTTGCAAGGACTGGAAAAAACACTTTAGAAAATGTACCTACAAGGACGATGTTGCTGAGGACCAACCCAGACCAGACCAGCCACACAGATTAGAGACTTTCACAGCTGAAGTTCAAAAGTTATGTTTTTTATTGTACAGGTTTTTGTTGAGAAAGCTTTCTTGTTATTCCCTCACAGTTGCTACCACTCGTGTTTTTTCCCTTATGGCTTTGTTCTTGGTTAATCACCAAGTCTTCTCCCCTTCATACCCTTTTCATCCTCTGCCCTAAACCCTGGTTTCCTATTGGTTATTTTTTCTGCTGTTGATGAATTTTTCCCCATTGGCTATCTGGTTGCCCTGTTACTCACTCTGCCCCTCCTTTCCCAATCCCATCCAAGCTCCAGAACCTTTCCTCAGAACCCTGTAAATATCCATGTTGTCCCTCAATAAAGGCTTTCTGTGCCTTTTTCCATCCAGTGCTGAGTGTGCTCTGGATCATTTTCCCTTGGTCAACAGCTCGACAGAGAAGGGAGAGAAAGCCCTTGTGGGGAATCGAGAGTCAAACACCCAGATCTCGGTGCATTTGCCTGCAAAGCAGGCCTGCCTCCTAGCCAGACAGTAGAAGGTGCAGGACTCACTCTCTGTCTGGGCACTGCATGGGAGGTGAAGTTCTCCATGGAAACTCCTCCCATGCTGGGCGCTGGTTGTGTACTTCAGGAGGAGCAAAAGGCAGGAAAGCTGCCTGCAGCCTCCTATTGCAAGATAATTATGGGGCTTGTTACAAGCAGGGAGTTATTGTTAAGTGTTAGAACAGCTTTCCAACTACCAATTGTTGGTGGATGTGTCACCTTTCAGATAAAGAATAAGTGACTATTCATCTCGAAATTGTCAGACTTGTGAGTCCAGTTTACTCTCTTTCATACAAAACATTCAAGGTCAAAACTGCCAGCCCAGGGGGATTTTTCTTCCATTTTCATCAGTGCTTTTTGGAGAGTTTTTTCATTTTGGGGTTTGTTTTGTTGTTGTTGTTGTTTTAGCTAATATCTTCAAGATGAGAATGTGCTTGAAAAATGCCCATGTTTTACTATTGGTTATAAGGAACACTGTAACATCCGTAGTAAGTTTGGAAAACTCATGTGTGTAGGATGTGTTCCTGGCATTGTAAGACATCTCATTTTCATTTTCCTGAACATGTAGTTCAGAGTGTCAGTTTCTTTTCAGATTAAGGTTTTTATGAGCTTTACATTTAGAAATGAAAGAGAATTTAATATGTAGAGAGAAGGTCTGCCATGAATCAGAACTTTCTAAGGCCAAGATTTTTGTAAAACTATGACAAAGGTGAAAATCAAGATCCTAAATGGAAATGAGGAATGCACATAAAATTAAGCCATGACAGCCTAAAAGAATTGCAAAAGGCCCTAGGAAGCAAGTGCCTGTGGTTCCAAGGATTGCATGCAGTTAGTTTTGGGCAATAGGTGTCTGACATCAGTTCCCCACAGAGTTTAACTGATGATTTGGTCAATTTTTTATTCTAAGTTTCCAGAATAGAACTGGGTATTGGCATGTGAGTGCTTACATTTCAACAGTCCAAGAAATTTCACTTTTAATTTATAAATGACTTAGGCTTCAAAAGCACTGGGATATCAGAGGCTGTGAAGAATTTATGCATGCCCTTGCCTGACCCTGATCACTGAAATCTATTGACAAAAACTGTTCCTGAGTCTCTTTATCCTCCAACAATTTTTCTTAGTGTTTTGGCAACCAGCATTTTTAGTGTTCAGAAAATACCATTGTGCATGGATTTGTGTCCCAAGGCAGATCACCAGACTGTACACAGGTGCAGGTAAGAACTTCTTGTTTCCCAGAAGTACCCACTTGCATTTCTCTCCAGGTGACTTTCCAAATCAGGTTTGATTTTAACTACAGTAACTCAATATTTTGAATGAGATTATTCCTGCCTGTGTGACTGGATGTAGCACAATATTTGCACGGAAGGGAAAGCATTTTGCTGCAGCATCTTTTGGCAAAGTTCACAGACAGCAACTTCCTTTAAATATTAAGCCAGAGCTGATTGTGTATTTTACAGCAAAGGAGATACCAGTAGAAACTGAGTTCATTAAAGATTTTGATACTGTAAATACCATTTGTCTGACTTCTCCTTGGCACTGGTAACTCCCCCTCAGGAATGTGAATAAACTAATGGTGAAAACAGGTACTTTTTCCTAGTGAGGAATTGCCTTATAAGTGTTTTTATGGCTGAAAGAAGATATATGGCTAAGATGGAGTGGTAATTACTTAGTGGTGAAAGAAATCAGGTTCCGATTTAAAGGGGAAGGAAAAGAAAGGGATACATACAATTATGTGTAACAGGTTGATGGTGATGTCTTTAGTTAAGCTACGAGTCTCATTCCATCATAATCTGTGGCTATCACAATTTCCTACTCCTATCTGCAGTTCTTTAGCTTGTCCTCTAGGAAAGGAAGAGTTAAAAAATTCAAATCTTTAACTGGATGGTTTTGTAAAGCACTTTCTGGGTGTGTGAATACAGGAAGCTTTGGGAAATTAACTTTTGGACAAGGAACAAGAATTATTGTAAAGCCAAGTAAGTGAGAGGGAGTAATTTAATAATTACACCTTTATGTGCCTATTTTCTAAGCATTTAATTTGTTTGAAGATTTAGGAAATCTTATCTCTGTTCTAGTGAGAGTGCGAAAGACTGAAAAACCTTTCAATATTGATTTTTCTTATGACAAACCTTCCCAAATGTAGCATGTTACAAGGGCAGTGTCATGGAAAGATTCAGATAAATGGTTTTTGTTCTCTTTTACTTCATACATTGACACAATAATGGTGTTCAAGTAAAGGGTCAATGCTAAATAGTGTTGGTTTGTATCCATTTGTATCCATTTGCCCTTTGGTATCTGAAATAACTTAAATGGAAAACGTGAAATATAAAGCTTGTTTGCTTTTACAGACCCAAAATAAATAGTTATGTGGACACTAAAGTATTAATTAATGCCATTAATGATAAGATTTAGTTTAAAAAATTTAACTGATGAAAGTAAATTTCTGTGGCTAGAAAGCACAGAAAGCACAGAAAGACATTTTGTTTCATACTGGCTTCTCCAGGTTTTGGAAAGACAATAGTGGACTTTGTCATTCAGCAGTGATGGCAAATCTGTTCAGTTCATCCTGCAATGGTTTATGC
This sequence comes from Pithys albifrons albifrons, assembly GCF_047495875.1. Classification (NCBI taxonomy): domain Eukaryota; kingdom Metazoa; phylum Chordata; class Aves; order Passeriformes; family Thamnophilidae; genus Pithys; species Pithys albifrons. Next base: position 36,247,512 of record NC_092465.1, read on the forward strand.
AAAGCACTTTCTCTTGGTGTGTTTCGTGGTTATGGGAAGTTCACTTTCGGTGGAGGAACTCGTCTGTTTGTGCTTCTAAGTAAGTCTTCCAGGAAAAGAAGTGTTTCAGCAGCAGTGTATCAGCATTGGTTTTCAGTCCAAAACAGTGTTTGGGCACTTCCCAGATCCAGCAGAGTCCATTCTGTACAACTTCTGAGCACTCAGCAGAACTGGAAGCAGAAATGTTCTTGTGCTCTGGGCCTAGAAATCTTCTCCCAGAGATTCAGCTGGAATGATGAATTCAGATTCACCGCCCAGGTTTTCAGCAGTATAAACACACAGGGCAACAGCAGGTGTCTGATAAATTCTGTCCTGCCTTTGAGATTTCAGAAGGTACTCTAGAAAGGGGAGTGTATTCAAGCCTTCAGCACCATGTTTCCATTTCCAGGCTAATATCTTACAGAGTGAATAAACTTTTTCAGAGGCTGTGAGACAAGTAGGGGGATGCTGGTAACAAAAATAGATATGTGGAAAAGGATAGGAAGAAACCTAAGATGTTCTTATTAAGGGGGCACCACTATGTGTAGGGTACTTCAGCTACAGACTTGATTGGATTCAGATCCTATCCAGCATCTAGTGAGTGATTTATGCCCTGATTGGCTGCAGAAAGGAGAACTAGGTGGAGTTATATTCTTGACATCTTCATTTGTGCATGTCTAAAAACCTCCCATGAGCAAGCCATCCACTTCAGTGAAAGAGATGGGATATGCAGTGAGTAACTGAAATGTCCATATCCATCATAGAAGCTTGTTAGAAGCATGGCTAATTATCTGACTGCAAGGTCAAGTTCTCTTTCTCTCTCTCCATTATATTTCAGTCACCAGACATGACCTGAACTCTTAGGGAGGAACAAGGAATAAAGGGTTGTAGCTAAGGTGAGAGTGTTTTCCTGTCCAGGTAGCTTGGACAATGGAAACATTTTATTGAGATGCCAAATATATGCCGAGGTATTCTTTGCTCAGTTATCTTAGTTTGTTCCTGTCCAGAAATCATCACATATTAGGAGTTTCCCTATTTAGCTGCAGAACAGTAAAGGTTTTTGCAAAGAAATTAAACAATGTGTGAATTCAGGAAACAGCTATGGCAAGCTGCAGTTTGGCAAAGGAACATGGCTCAGTGTTAAACCCAGTAAGTGCATGATCTGAACAAAAGTATTTTGAGAAGTATTGAAGAAGCTGATGTTTTGAATTGGTTTTATGCAGTTATCCTGGGAGAGGTATCTGCTGCTTCCGTATCTGCTGCTTCCATGTCTTCTGTCTGCAGGGTTGAAATGATAGAGTGGCTGGACCCTTTTAGTGTAAACTTTGCAACCAGAAGAAATCTAGGGTATTTTTGTAAGGTCTGAAAAGTGACCTTTTCAAGTGGGACACAACTCACAGTGAAACCAGGTAGGCAGAAAGCCTGAAGGAGTTAAGGATAGGAAATCCTAGTTCCTCTTTCCAGCACTGAAATCTCCCAGACCCGGGAACCTCTTACTGTCCCTTTATTTCCATGGCCCAGAACGCAAGCAATGTCCCCATTAATTCCCAGAAGCTGAAGTTCCTTCTCAGCTGAGAAAACTGCCTTATCCTTTGCTCCACTGCTCCTACTTCTGAATACAGATATGTTTCCACCAAGGTTTTCACTCCTTGACAAAAAAAACCCCAAAACAAATATTGAGTTGTCGTGGAAAGAGATTGGAACAGGCAGGGCATTGTTTGTTTGGGGAATGAAGAAATACATTTTGAAGCTGTGCAGGAAGGTCCAGGGGGAGACTTTTAACGTTGTTCTAATGCTGAAGGGGGAGTTTTGCTGCAGCATTTCTTTGTATGAAAAAAGGACAAAAATGGCAGTGAGTGGCCATCTCTGTCCAAACAGAAAGAGGCTATCCATGAGGAAAAAATCCTTAAAGGAAATGGAATTTACTCAGGTAGACTAAGTTAAAAAATGTTAAGGAGAGCCTAAAAATGTACTGGAGGAATAAAAAAGGATATTTGTTTTGAAGGCAAATACTGTATGAATAGCTACACAATCAAATTCACCTTTGGAAGTGGAATGAACTGAGGGTAAAACGGGTATGGTTTAAACCATTTTTTGCTCAATGTTGTATATATAAAAAGAAAGTTACAAAAAGTCATACTAGTGATATGTGAGCTGAGGACAGGTCTAAGATACATCCTCAGTTACTCTGTCAGTAACCTGCATCCTCCCTCTCACATTTGCAGTATGGGGTTGAAAACTCATTTGCTCAGAACATTTTGTGCCATGGCCAGGCCGAGGGGTTGCTCTTTGCTCTCAGGGTGTGGATGAGCTTGTGTTCTTGTTAAGCTGAAAAGAGCTGTGTAAACTGGGACACAATCTCTCAACTGGCAAAGGGACATGACTTCAAGATTTTCATAGTAAGTGGAACTGCTTTCTTGTAGTCTCCCTCCAAGTCAGGAGAAACTGTCTCCTCACTACTGAGATCTCCAGAATACCCTTTCTGGGCTTGTGGTCCTTCAGCTACAGGGTTAAATGCCACCTTCTCTTCTCCAAGACAGGCTTTGTCTTTGGGCAGAAGCAGCAGTGCTCCAAAATAGGGTTTGTATGCACAGAACAAACTGTGCCCTTGAGTCTGCAGTCAGTCTCGGCGAGTTCTTCAACTAAGGCTGTCACTCCTAATGATATTCAGCACTGTCTGGTGGAGATGTGGGTGACCAGCATTGCCAAGTGGTGAGGAAGGTTTTTGTTAAGGGACAAAATGCTGTGTGAACACAGGATTTGCTGTTAATAAGCTTGTCTTTGGCTCTGGAACGAGACTCACGGTTTGGCCACGTAAGTCCAAAGCTGCTCCTGTGATTTCTTTTCTCTTTCAGGCTGCTTTTTGGAGGCTTGGGAGCAGCAACGTGGCTGGGTGTTTGGTCATCTCTGTGTGTCCATATCCAGGGATGGGCTTTGCAGTTAGGGAATGCCCAAGACCACCCCTCTTGCTCCCAGTTTGCCTGGGATGAACAAAGTGGCCACACTTTACCTGCTCCCCAATGTCCCAGGTGTCCCGTGGGAAGGTTGTGCTGTGCCACTGCACCCCAGGGAGGTATGTGATGCAGTGTAAAGCACTGTCTTCCTTTGCTGTCCCTGTGAGCATGGGCATGGATGGGCAATGGCTGGGGGAGAGGTACTGCTTTGCAGTGGCTTGCTGGGCTTTTTGTTAGAGAGGGAAATGCTTTGTGATGGATAGAGAAAAGTGACTTTGACTCAGGGACTAGACTGTCTGTCCAGCCCAGTGAGTGTACACCTTGCTATTGGTCTTCCCAATTCCTCTCTTGCAATGGGACTGGTTTTATATTCATTCTTTAATTTTACCTTTCCATGCCTGAAGTGCCTTCCCTGCTATCCCATGACCTCAGAGTTCTCTGGGTAGTCTTTAATGGGGCTGTGTTTGACAAAGTAAATCTCAACTTGAGGTCTGTGTGATTATGGGAAAAATCCCATGCCTTGCTGGGAAGTTTCTTGTCAGCCACAGCCACAGCTGCCATGCTTCAGGGAGATGAGAGCACTACCATCATGGCTTTTGTTCTCTGCTTTGGATGGGCTCAGGTCCACCATTTGAGCTGGGACAAAGCGAGATGTGATACCTTGTGAGTTGCCTCAAAGGTTTGTTACAGCCCTGAAGGACAATGCAGAAATGTCCAAGGCAATAAGGTGCTGAGGTGTAAATTTTGGGAAGCATTTGTGTAAACACAGAATCCTGTGTCCTCCCTCTGGGAATGGAAAAGCTGTGAGCTGCTAGGGGAGGAGCAGGGCAGGAAGAAAGTTTGTATTTGGGAAGAGAGAGAAAAAACTCTTTGCAAAGGGAAATCAATCCATGAGATTGAGAGAAGTGTTTGTGCCTCACTAGCTCTGCCCTAGGCAGCCCTTGCTGCTCCTGAAGAGGCTCCAGCAGCACTGCAGCCCCTCTGGGCAAGAGCCTTTATCAGAGGGAGAGCAGCTCTCTCTCAGCCTGAGGGATGGGGGGCATGTTGTTGTACCTCAGAAATTAGGGATTTCCCTTGTTTTTCACTGTTTTTTCCAACCTCTGCTGGGAAAGCCAAATGTCAGTGTCTTCTGGGTGTTTCTTTTCTGATAGCTTTGAGGTTTTGGTGAAGTTGTCTCTGCTGTGGTGCTTTGCAGGGGCAGGTGTTGTCAGGCTCTCCTTTGGGCCCAGCAGTAGACTTTATGTGAAAAGCAGTGAGTAGATCCCCGTTAAATGTCCTTTTGGCTAAAAAATGGATCAGGAAGAGGGACCTTGTCACCCTGTCAGAGGAGTTGACTCTTTCTCATCTGCCTGCCCACCTGGGCATGGGGTAGGAATTCCCTCTGCATGCATTTCTTGATCGTTTTACCTGGAGAGGTCAGAGGAATGGGAGTGGAAAGATATCCCTATGTAGGGGTCAGAAGCACCTGACAAGGGTCCTATCAGTTTTTTCCCACCTTGATCTCTGTGGGAAGTCTTGTACTGTTTTGTGGAGTAAAAATCCTGTGTGGTTTCTGTTCACAGAAGAGTCAGAGTGTGAATTCAGCATCAGCTGGAAAGTTGACCCTGGGAGTGGGACACAACTGAAGGTGATACATGGTAGGGAGAAATGCAGTTTAGAGAAGTGAGATAGGAAGGTCACATTCCTTCCTTGGAGTAAAGTACTTGGGTTGTGTTGGAAACTGGTCCGCACAGGGATGCAGTTTGTGCATGGGAAGGGAGCAAGAGGCAGAGAGCAGCCCTGAGCCAGAAAGACATTTTGATTGTGCACACTGTGTGCAGGTAGCCACAAGAAAAGATCATTCCATTTTAGGGCCAGTTTCCTGGGCTGAGTGAGGAGCTGTCATCATAATTCTACATCTTTTCCCTACATGGGACAAAGATACCCTTTGGAGTCTTCTCTGCCAGAGCTGAAAGGGATGAAGCAGTTATGAGGATGGAAGAGAAGCCCCCAGACAACAAAGCACAGCTTTCCAGGAAATAAGCCCATAGAGAGAGAGACTGACAGGGTTGTTGTTGTGAAGACAAACACTATGTGACTAACTATGGCAGCAAGGTCATCTTTGGAGGTGGAACTCAGCTAAGAATATATCCCAGTAAGTTTTCAAGCTTTTTCCTGCTCCACCCTCTGGAACAGTTTTAGGGTCATAAGTTAGTGTTGGGGTAGCGGAGGGAGACAGATTCAATCTCTGAGGAATTTTTGCTCTGCTTTCCGTAGAAGCAGAAGGGACCTTGCTTCAACAAGATCATGTACTTAATCCTTCTACTTACCCCTGCCAGCTCCTGTTCTCTCCTTTCACATGAGCAGACAGAGGTTCTGAGCCCTCTTGCTCAGGGGTGGCCGGTTCATCCCATCCACACCTGTGAAAATGAGGGTGGGATGCTGTTGGCTCTGTCTTGCAAAACCCTGGCTGCTTCTCTTTTGCTCTACTGAGGAAGGGATGAATGAACAGTGCTCTTGTCTGCAGCACAATCCCAGCTGTCATCTCTCCTGTGGATGGGATTGCCAAGGGATTTCTTCCCAAGGCTGCAGTTATTCCTGGCTTCATAATCTCTGTTGGTTGGAAGGAGCTGATCTGCTGAAAGTTTCTGGAAGAGTAACTGACAAGAGAGCTGCTGGTTTTTGTCAGGGCATGAAGGACTGTGTGAACGCAGGGAGCTACAAAGTGATACTGGGCACAGGGACCTGCCTGGTTGTGAAGCCCAGTGAGTACAACTGCTGTCCAGCTGGTGGGAATCCCTGTCTTCCCTTTCCACCTTCCTGAGCATTATATTTATCAGATTGGAACAGGCATCCCTTGGATATTAATGGAATCTACTGATTGGTCCCTTATTTCTCAACCTGCTCTCTCTGCTTCCGCAAATGGATCTTGGTCTGGGGTGCCAGAAATGTGCCCAATTCCATGGGCAACGACTGGTCTTGCTGTCAGCTTTGAAACACACCAACACCCAAACCCGGGGAATTTCCATGAAGTCCCTACACAGGAGTAGGTCCCCTTGACTTGGGAAAAGCCTTGCCATGGGTAGGAGTTGTGTCTCATGGGTCCTAAAAATTAGGAAAGGCAAAGGGAAATGCTTTTCAGAAAAGTGCAGGGGAGTTGGGGTATAGATGTTGCCTTATTCCAGGGAATGTCACAGGACTGGTGCCTGTTGTGTGAGGGAGCTGTGCTGCTGCCTGGGTGCAGGTGCTTGTGCTTGAGATCCTGTGCAGGGCTGACAGAGCCGTTTTTGTAATGAAATGTGTCAGGGTGTAAATGTCGCAGGCAAAGTCACTTTGGGTAAAGGGACGGTGCTTTCAGTCCTTCCAGGTAAGCAACATCTAACTGTAGATGGCGTAGAGGAGTCTCTGCGATGGTGAACTTGCGTGACATCTCCCCTCATTCATTCCAGAGCATGAGCAGCAGCTGCTCAGGGTGGGGTTTGTATTTGCTAAGTCCAACAGTGTCCTTGATCCTGCACTCAGATTGTGAGGGGTGAGGTGTATCTTCACTTCATCCTTCTTGCTCTCAGTTGGGCTGGAATGGACAGAGCAGCCACATGCCTGCTCACAAAGATCCTGTGGGCACTCTGTCCCTTTGCCACTGCATCTTGGTGTTCTTCTGTTGCAGTGGGAACACTGTCACCCAACTGCCCCTGTGAGCGTGGGCATGGCTGGGCAAAGGCTGGGGGAGAGGTGCTGCTCTGCCTTGCTGGGCTTTTTGTTAGGGAAGGAAATGCTGTGTGACAGCTACACCAAGGTGACCTTTGGCTCAGGGACCAGACTCTCTGTCCAGCCCAGTGAGTGTGCAGCTTTCTTATGTCTCATGATTGGAAACCCTTGGGTGTCGACTGGAAAGCACTGTGGAATTTCTTTGTGTTACTGGGTCACATTGCAGATGGGAAGGAGGCCTTGGGTTGTATTTCAAAATACTCTTGTGTCTACAAGTTTTTCCAGGTGGAGGACTTGCTGTTTAGAGAAATGTGCTATGGACATGGCATTGATATGATGATAGTCCAGTAGTCCACAGGAACATGGGAGAGGTTTAGGGCATACAGATTGATCAACTCATGCTCGGTTTCTAAGCAGGGGTGTGGACAGCAATGCAGGAGATGCAAAGTAGCTCAATTCTCTTGTTTACCTTAGGACTTTCCATTGACTCACTTAGGTCTCAGATCATGCTTCGTGCACCTTTGCTGATAGTGCTGTAAAACATCTGTACATAGGTAGTTTGTTTTACTGAGCATAACCAGAGAGACAAAAGCTGCAGATCACTGTAATGCTTGGTTCCAGCCTGGTTGAGGTGTGAACAGTGAAAGGATGACATTAATCTGACTGAGCAGACAGACAGAAGAGGAAAGACCCCAAAAAGACAAACAAGTGAGACTGCCCATCACCAACCCGCTCTGCAGGAGTGCAGAACCTCCCAGAGAGCTTCCTGATTGCCCAGGGTGTAAGTGAGGAGGCTGCCAGGGCAGCCTCCCTGAGGGAGGTGTGGTTTCCAGCTGGGAGCCAACTCTGAGTTTCTGTCAAGTGCTCTGCTGTTGTGGCAACAGCCTCCAATTCACCTTTGGCTGAGGGATTCAAGTCACCCTCTTGTCAAGTAGGTGGGTCAGTTCCTTAGTGTTGCAATCTCATTAAACTATTCTGTCCTGGGGCTGTCCTGTGGCTTGGCAATAAAAGGACTTTCTTAGTTGAAAAGCAGAGCAATCATTTAAATCGTGGAACCACCTCTGGCGTTGTAGAGATGCCTCCTGTATTGGAAGTCTGGACTGCTGGGGAGGTGAACTGCATCAGTGACCCTGAGCCTAGGCTGGTTTCAGGTTCTTATTCCTATCCTTTTATCCATTCCAATGCAACCAGCCTTTGTGGCAGGGATCATAAAATGTTCCCTGATAACTGAAGGGTAGGGGTTTTCCATCTTAGGTGACTGTAAACAAAACTAGTTATTTCCACTCAGTTAAACATGGAGAAAGGTATTTGGCAAAGAGAGCTTAGAGGAGATGTATGGAAATATGTTTGAGTGTTTATAGCCTCGTTCAGAAGCAGATCCAGGATGGAATATATCCCAGCCCTCCAATGACCCCTGAGAGGGCTGCATGAAGAGGCCCATTTTGTAATGAGCTGATGGAGGGGAGCACCAAGGAGCAGGCGTTTGGGAGTGCGAAAGACACAAAATGGCACACGGAAAGAAAGGCAGTGAGAAGAAAAGTCCTGGTTAAATGTATCTGTGTAATCAGAGATAAAGAGGATTTCTTTAGGTGTGGTGTTTCTTTGTTGAAGGCTCAATTCAATACTGCTCTGGATATTGTAGTGGCCTGTGCTAGTGTGTGACTATGGCAGTAATTACAAACTGACATTTGGATCTGGGACAAGACTTCTGGTTTTGCCAGGTACATTTATCCTGATTTTTTGACTGATTTGCAAGTTTGTTTTGGATAGACACAAAGATCTGGGGAATGGCAGCTGTCAGAAGCATTGCAGCCCACCTTAACCCGTGGATTTAGCTCAGGCAGGTGTCCAAGCAGCCCTTCCTGGAGGCGGCTGCAGGCAGGACGTGCTTTCAGTGCTCCTCCATCCATTTCAGTCCTGGGATCAGCTAAGGCAAAGCCTGTTTCTGCTCTTCTGCCAAGTCAGTCATGTGGATTTGTTCTCCCCTAAGGATCTATCCATGCCACTTCCACTGGCCTCAAGAAAAGTCAGAGATTATATGTCAGATGGAGATCCATTGAAACACAAGAAAGTTTATAATATTTACATTGCCTGACATGAGACAGAGCTGTGAACTCACAGCCCAGAAAGCCAACTCTGTCCTGGGCTGCATCCCCAGCAGCGTGTCCAGAAGGATGAGGGAAGTGATTCTCCTCTGCTTCCCTCTGGTGTGACCCCACCTGCAGTGCTGCCTGCAACTCTGGGGTCCCCAACACAGGACAGACACAGACCAGTGTGAGTGGATGCAGGGCCACACAAATGATCAGAGAGATGGAGCAGCTGTCCTGTGAGGACAGGCTGAGAGAGACAGGGCTGTTTAGCCTGGAGGAGGGTCCAGAGATCTTATTTTTTTCAGCCTTTCAGTACAAATAAGTACTTTCAGGCTTATAGAAAAGATGGGGGCAAACTTTTTATTGAAACCTGCAGTGAGAGAATGGGGAGTAATGGTTTTAAACTAAATGTGGGTAGATCCAGACTAGAGTTAAAGAAGAAATTTTTTGCTGAGAGTGATGAAACACCAGCACAGGTTGCTGAAAGAGGTGGTAGATGCCCCATTCCTGGAAACATTCAAAGTCAGGTTGGATGGGGCTCTGAGAAATCTAGTTGGAGATGTTCCTGGTCATTGCAAAAGAGTTGGACCAGATGACCTTTAAAGGTCACTTCCAACCCAAGCCACTCTATGGTTCTTTGATTTAGAAAATATCCTCTCTCAGTGATTATCACCATTTTAGTCACTGCTCGTATCAGAATCACACTAAGGAACCTTGCACTGTAACATTTTTAATATTACTGTTGGAATGGGAACTGGATTGCCCTTTAGCTGGCCTGTCTAATGTACAGACACTGGATTATCCACAAACATTGCAAGTAGACTCTGTTTGTGACTGGGACTTGAATCCTGGTTTGCTGAGCTGTCGCAGATGCAGGGCCAAGTGTAAATATTTGCTCTGGCTGCTGCACAGCTCAGTGACGGTACGTGAATCCCCAACTAGCAGAGTTAAACGGCTCAGTTTGCCTTTGCAAACACCTATGAAGCTCTAAGACTTGGACAGGGTCACAGTGTGCCACTGAAATTTGTAAAGAGAGAGCTATAACCAAGGTCAAAAGGAGTCCTTGCAAAGATTTCCAGAATCATGTGAATTATGGGGATGGAGAAGGACCTTATTTTTGGATTTTAAGACTGAAAGACCATGACATATTCTCTTAGGCTAAGACTCAGAAGATCCAGTCTCCAAGCCCTTAGTAAGAATAACCTCTCCTCACCCTGCCACGGCTATTAAAAAAAAGAAGCTGACATTACAGAAAAGAACTTTGTTGGTGATCAAGGGTAGTAAATGTTCAGGTGAAAACATGAACTGAAAGGCTGTGGCCTTTAACTGCATGGCTTAGGGAACTGGAGTTTTAGGTGACGTTACAGATGGAAAAGCAGATTGTTCTTTGAATCCCCCCAAAACACGTAACACACAATTGTAACCAGTGAAGGAATGAACATCTTTCATTTGATCTCTGTGTTTCTGATCCTGATAGTTTTCTAGTACATTGCTTTGGTACTTTGATGGTGTCTTAAATCAGCATGTTTCATCATTGTTCCCTTAAGTTATCCCTGCTATGGATTGTCTGCTACCCTGGGTGTCAGTAGGAATTGAGAACACCTGTCCACATTTTTGTAGAGGTTGACACCAGTGTTCCAGCCAGGGATACCTGAAACTCACATTTGGAACTGGGACCCGACTGGCTGTTACTCTGAGTAAGTTTGAGCTTTCTATTCCATGTGAACACCAGGACTGGCAAATCACTTTTTTATTGGGTGGATGGAGTAGGGACTATTATGGAAACATATTCCAACTTATTTTCAGTTTCCCTTGACAAAAGCCAGTTGGAATAGAGATGCTGTCTTGGAATGCAAGGAGTGCTTGGCTGTGGTGTGGCAGTGACCCACTGCAGGACAGAACAGTGAGAAAAAGGGTGATGTTCACACCGGTTTAACGGCCACGCAGGGTGAGCGAGGGCTCTTCTGACTAAGGGCTTGGAGACTGGATCTTCTGAGTCTTAGCCCAAGAGAATATGTTATGATCTTTCAGTTTTAAAATCCCAAACTAAAGTCCTCTTTTATATTTGTAAAAACTGCTGTTACAGACTGTGAGCTGTCAGGAAGCACAAAGATTGCATTTGGAAGGGAAACTAAAATTTTATCCTGCCTGGTTACTCTCATGATGACTGGGGCTTCCTGTTGAGTGGGAAACTGAAAAAATACAGCAAATTTGTGTTTGGAAGGGGAGACTAGATTTAAAGACAAGCCAAGTGTGTGAGATTTGGAGAAGGACAGTCTATGAAGGTGTAAAGGCAGGAGCAGTGTCCTGTGGTCAGTGTCTCTGAATAGCTCTGCCTTCGTGGAGAATGCGCATAAATCTAAAGAGTGAAGAGGGAAGGCTGAAAGAAAATGAACCCAGGATTAGTTCTAAGCAGGATGCTCTTGAAGGTGGAGCAGGGACACTGGGAATAGTAGGAAGAAACAGCATCCTCAGTGTCTCAGGTTCATGATGTTGGCATATCATTAATTTCTGTGCCCTGTCAGACAGAAACAGTCTGCCTTACATTGAGAGGGAAGAAAGTCAGAGATTCCTCTGGGTTCATATTTAAGTCTTAGTTTCACACAGCATTGTGAAGAAATGCCCTGGGTGACTTAGACTACAGTACCTGCAATGATTCAAACTGGGGTGCATGGGATACTGGAACTGGGAGAGTAACTGTTGGAAACAACAAAAAAGTATGACTTCAAATAAGTCAGCTAATTAAATGCACCCATTAAATTGACTGATTGGGAAAGGATGTAATTTTTGAGTGAACTGGACATGTCTGAGACAATTCCACAAGCGTGAGATCCAAAGTTCCTCTGACTTTTTGATGTCAACATAAAAATTAACTTTAACCTACAAAGGGATTTTAGGTTGATTCCTTTTAGTGTTTTGAGGTTTTTACCTGTCTGGGGCTACATTAATGGTTGCTCCCTAATTCAGAAAGTTTCTTTTGTTTTTAGTTGAATTTTTTGAATTTAAGATTGAGCTAGAAGACATTTAAAGCTCCCTTCAAACTCAAACCATTCTAGGATTCTAAGAATTTTTTTCCTAGAAACTAAATCTCTGGAATATCAAATTGAAAACTTGATCTGGCAGTTAAAACCCAGTCTGATTTTGGAAGAAAAAGCATGGAAAAGTATTTTGTGAAAATGACAGAGCTTCTCAGGAGGTTCATCAGCAGACACTTATTCTTTTTGTTTCCAGGCAACTGTCCCACAGAGGGGTTAAGCCACCTCAGTCACCTGTGAGAAGAAATCATACTAAATCTCTCCTGCGGTTTGGGTGACGCATGAGTAGATCTGCACAGGAACAGAACTAGGCTATTTCTTACGAACATGAAATCTAAGAAAAATGCATTTCAATTTCTTCCTAATGTGAACATAAGCTAAAAGCCCAGGATTCATCTTCGTTTGAAGCTAGAGAACTATTTAGTCCTTTGAACACTTGATTTCTCCTCACATACTGGGTATCTTCCTCTATCAATTCACTGTTAGTTTTGGTTTAGCTAGAAATCTTCCTCTTAAATGGTTTCTGAGGAAGGTTCTGGGTGGTTTTGGTAGTTTGACTTTCCCAAGAATAATTACGGAGGCAAGAACAAGCACATTTTTTGAGTGGAGACTAGAATTATACCTGAAGTTTGCCTGTGAAGCAGCATACTCGCATTTGCAAACACTGAATCTCTGCAGGGTATCTCTGCTCTGGATGGCTTGGCTAATGCTAGACTAGGACATGGCTTCTGTTACCTGAGTGTCTGCAGACAAGAGCTTTGAAAGTCCAGAGAAGAGTTCAGATCCTAAATATGTTCCTTTAGTCTTGCTGTGTCGATCCCAGCAGTCATGCAGGGCTGGCACATCTCACAGACGACCTTTTGGAACCTGCATTGGAGAACAGACAAGGGTACATCACTAATGTGCTTGTTCATTCTTTGGAGTTGCTCCTCTGGGGTCAAGGTTAGTCTCCATGAGTGTGTGAGGGGGTATAGATGTCCCTGCAATCAGACGATAGTTTCAGGTTGACTGTGGAATATCATATCTCAGGCTAAGGAAAGCATCAAAGACATGTCACAGCGTCACAGCGATTCCAGAGTGACCAGAGATTCAGAGAGTTTGCCTTGGAGGGAATGGAGAATGAGATCGTTCTCTGTGCAATACAAAATTGGTATTAAACCAGTTCAGGATTTCCACTGCAGCATGTTTAGGGGTGGGGAAAAAGGCAGAGGTCAATGTCTGATAGTGGAACAGGGTTCTGCTGCTCTCTCCGAGACATCAGCCTCATGAGTTGTCTTTCTCTGTAGACTGAGCAGGAGTAGCATTCCAACAGCTCCTGTTCCTTTGCCTGGAAAACATTCTTCAGAAAAGATGAAATTAGGCAGTGTGGACACTGAGAGTAACACGAGTTACTTTTCAATCTTTCCTGTAAATAGGTATTATAAATATGGAATATCTCCAGCACATCCGCCAGCCCATTAAGACAGAATAACAGGTCACGGTGCTGTGGTTATAATGACCGGTATTTACCAAAACTCTCTGCAAACTTTCCTGACAGTGTGAAGATACACAGAGGAACTTATTGGGACTATCCACAGCACCAGAGCAAGGGCAGCACCACTCTAAGAATGAGAAATTATAATATTTTGCAGAGCAGGTGCTGCCAGAGCTTCCTGTGAAAAACAGAGTATTTTTTCATCTGCTTGAGATCAAAGAATTGCACAGGCTGAAAGGGAGAAATACACCCTAATTTGGAGAAGTGTAGCTCTTCAGAAAGCAGAGTGCTCGTGATGAGAGAAAAAAAGAACGGGCCGAGCAATTCCTCCTCTTCTCTTTCGCTTCCATGTACCCCATGGCAGTGTTGTACCCCGGTTTGTCACGTAACCTGATGTACTCTGGTTCATCTGTTATTCATACAAGGACCTATCACCTCTCCCTAAGAATCAACCACTGAAAACCTATTTCCTAAACTAAACTGGGAGTATGGGAGATGGAAAATGGGGGTTGAGGGAGTCAGAACATACCTTGGACTGTATTTCTGCAGAGTTTGGAAAGAGTCTCATGAGGTTCTTCAAAACCAGGCCAAAGCTGGGGCAGATGAACAGTAATTTAGAAGAAGGGCTGGAGAGTGAACCACTGGGATTTTTGGATTAGTTTTTTCTGAGATGATGCTAATAGAGAACTGTTTCTCTGTGGTGTTGACAGCTGGCAACCGAACGGACAAAGAGCATTTATTTCAGTGACAGATACGATTTTGAGACAGTTTCTAGAAGCCAAGAGTTTTCCCAAACTCCTCCCGTGGGAATAAAATAAAAGTTCTTCATCTGGGAGCTAAGCTGTCTTCAGCATTTCTGAAGTATTTGTCAGGGAGGTGTGTGAACAGGGAGAAAGCAAAGATTAATCTAAACTCTCAGTCCTACGCAATAACACTGCATCAGTTTATATAGGAGAGCTGAAGCTCTGATTTAAACTTGTGAAGGCCAATGGAAGATACAGCCAGAGGGGTGCTGAGAGCCCCAAATCTTGGCTGTAGTGCGTTTTGAATAGTTCATTTAGTCATCGGAAGAGCACTCAACACCCATAACATTTTAGTGTTAGCCATGAACAAAGGTTTAGGGAAGTACCTTCTCACAGAATCAGATTAACTGCTTAGAGTCCTGGGTTACAAAGCTAACCACAGGTTGTATTTTGATGTGTATGGAAAATCCCAGTCTGACTGGCTAGCAGAGTTTGAAGTAAGAAAACAGTAATGAACCCCAGGTGTCTTACGTCTGCAGCCTTTAGCTCCTGAAACCTCTCTTGTGCAGGGTAAAATTTAGCAAAAAACGTTTGGCACTGCACTGTCAGGTGATGGAACATGATGAAACATTTGTTGGCTTCATCCATCTCTCCCTGCATACAGCCGTGCGTTCCTGCTTTGCAGTGGCTTCTCTACCTTCCTGCTGTAGGAGCACCATTAGAGAGACTGGTGGTACATGATTTAAATTTATTTAGATTCAGTGGCTTGTCCACTGTCCCTCAGGACCTGCGGTGGAAGTGGGATTTCAATTGGGGATTTGACTAAACCTTTGCAAACAGGCAGAATGGCCCTGGGATGCTCAGCTCTCTCCGGATACATTCCATGTCATAGCAGTGAAGAAAGCATCACAGAATCATGGAACAGTTTGAGTTTGGAGGGATTTTAAAGACCGTGTTCCAGCCATGGGCAGGGGCATCTTCCACTAGCCCAGGTTGCTCAGGTGCTCTCTCCACCTGTTGTACACATTCCTGAGTGCACCCAGGCTGCAGAGCAGAGTTGAGCAAGCTGTCCCAGAGAGGAATGGCCAGGGTAGCTGTGAACATCCAGGGTGTGGGTGTCCACAAGTGCATTTTGAGATGCTCCAGGGGTCCTGCCTGATCACTGTCTCTGTCTCTCACACAACCTAACTGATAGAAGTAGCTCCTACATCATCTGCGGTAGAAGTTTTGGTTCTCTGAAGGGATCCTAGCACAAGATCCCTACGATCAGGCAACTTCCCACTGGAATAATTGAAAACCTTTCATTTCTAAGGGTCTGTATGTTGCAATTGAAGGAACCATGAATGTGTACTCTCGGCTAATGACACTTATTTTCTCCACTTCCAGAAGTTACTCCATCTCCTTCAGCCTACAGGCTGACCTCTAAAGATGATGAAGATTTGGAAATGTGCCTTATCACAGATTACTCCCCTGACAGTGTCACTTTTTACTCTGCTGAGAAGCCCACATCTGCCATTGTGGAGGTGCCAACAGCTGAGAACACTGTGGAACCGAGCTACCTATCAACCTACTGGGCCAGGAGAGATGAAATGCAGTGTGGTGCCAGTCACAAGGGCTTTGGAGATCTGGAGGGCGAGGACCCTGAAAGTGGTAATGGCATTGCTGAGGGTGTGTGCAGGGTCAGAGGTGCTCGGGGCTCTGTGCAGTTTATGTGAGCAGGACTGGGTCACATCTCCCAGCCATGCAAACTGCTCCATTACCACCCACAATCCAGAGGAACGTTGCCTTGTTGCCTGTTTTCTTTCTTCTTCCTCCTTGGTGGAAACAAGATGAAGGGTCACAGCAGAGAGACCTTTAAAAACACACGGGGGGTAAAAAAAAAAAAAAAGAAAGCTTGACATTCCTTTGCCAGTGGGACACTGAAGTTAAATTAGATTGCACTTCATGCTTACCCTGAAAACAGCAGAAAAGAGTGTTTATGGCAGGGTTTGATGGCCAGAAACTCTAATTTAGGCCTTCTAAGCAGAGATACCTTTATGAGCTTCTGAAGAAGTCCGTTTTTGTTATTGATTACATTTTTCTTTACTCTCTGCAGGTGCCAGCACTGTCTGTGTTACAGGGCTGTCCTCACACTTCAGGACAGGTACGTACACAGGCATTTTAGCAGTAAAGACTGGCCTGATTCAAAGAAATGTCTTCCCAGCTTTTTGCTGATGTTCTCTGCTTGCAGAATTGTTGTTGGATCAAAAAAGCTCAGACTGGAAGTGTTCAAAAGGGCCCCACAGGCTTTAACCGTGAAGGCTGGGAGTCATGGGGTTAAGGTTGCCTTCCAGAACCAAGGTGGCAATTTCATGCAACCAGTGTAACCATTGCCCACATGCTCCTGCAATGACTCAACAACCAGCTACTGCCCATCTCTGAGGGACTTGAGGTTTTGATATGAGTCAGCCTCACTGTCTTCTGCCTTTCAGACTTCAGAGGAGTGGGGTTTACTTTTGGGTGCACAAACACCTAATGAAGCAATAGCTAAGCAGGCAGTTTCTGCTGTGTGTGCTGCAGTGCCTCTGAGCAAGCTGTGCTCCAGCTCAGTGCTGCAGCCCAAAGAACTGCTGTTCCTGTCGGTTCAATAGAGCTGAGCCTTCTCCTGAGCTTGTCCAGCTCACAGAACAGCTGTGCTTTTGCAAATCTTTCCAAAACACCATTTCAGGCAAATACTCATCAGTAAATGTGCTGATTTGATCAGGTTTTCAGAGAGAGGTTTTCAATGATAAACATAAAAGTTTTTTGATGATACCTCTTGACTTCTCCAGAACAGAACAATGTATTTTCAAACTTCAGATTAATAGAAAATGCAAATACAATTTTGTTCCATGAATTAAATTTAGATTTGTTTCCCTGCTGCCCAACTTTAACAAATTTTAGAGAGAGGAAGGAGGGATGTCTACAGCATCCTGGGTTCACAATACACATTATTTAAAACCAGCTAGATGCTTGGCAGATTTGCATATTGGTTAATTAAGTGGTTATTGAATGGAAGAAATTAGAGTCTCTCAGTCTTGATCCCTGTCCTACGCAACTGAGCAGCTTCATTACAATGTCTTTTTAATCTGTCTTGAACAAGGATGTCTCAGTGCTCTTGTGACTGTCATTTTCTGTTACTTTTCCAGATGAACACCTGAACACACTCTCTTTATCACAGCTGGGCCTGAAAACAATTTTGATGAAAGGACTAATTTTTAATGTGCTGATGACTATGCTCTTATGGAAAAAAAAAGTGAGTATGGATGGGGGTGTCTGAAATAATCTGTCAGAAAATGTCTGGATCAGTTCATCAGCTGTGCACCTGCTTCTCTCTGGAACAGCTGTTTGTGCAGTCTATCCATACACCTTTTGTTTACCAACAGTGGACTCCTTCACTCCTCTGGCCAGACCATTTTCACCCACCCCCCAAGTACTTTCCCTTATGCATATGCAGTAGTTTTTCTTTCAAGACGTCTCTCCCTTTTGTTTCTAATCATCCCTTTCCTTGCCTTCATTCATCCATCAGATCTATCCCCTGACCAGTCCACAGCTGGGAAAGTTTGATGCTCATGTGACTTCAATATAAGACCTAATACGTTGGTGTTGGCCCAGTGCCTCTTTCTTGTCTTTCTGTTGCCTGGACACTTCAGCAGCTGTAACTGTAACCAAAACATTGATTTAACACACCTTTATTTTTGTGACAGGATTGAGAGTAAACAGATAGTGCAGTCCAGAACTACCAAAACAACCTGCTGAAGAATCTTTGAGAGACCATCATGAACAAGAGTGGACACAAGGATATTCCTGGTCCAAGGGATATCCCTTGCTGTTCTTATTCATCACACCAGCTCTTCTATTGTAAATTGCTTTATTTACATTGATATAAAGCTACTCAAAACTACGCTTAACATTTGCAGCTTTCTGCCTCCCAGAATGGCTCTTTCAGCTCTTTTGCATGCAGCAGACTTTGCTATAACTACACATTGCCAAACATAACTGTTAATTGCCTTAAAGTTACAATTTCTGCCCAGAGCAGGGCTGTTTATTGAAAACTGCAAGCTAAATATCACCTGGATGTGAATTTTTCCTATTTTGGTAGCTTTAGGGCATGCATGTCTGTTGGGGTGCGACACCCCCACCCCACACCCCACACCCCCCACGCGCACACACACACACACACACACACACACACGCAAACACACACACAAACACACACACACACACACACCCTCCATGCACACACACACACACACACACACACAAACACACACACACACACACACCCTCCATGCACACGCAAACACACACACACACACTCACACTCACACACACACACACACACCCTCCACGCACATGCAAACACACACACACACCCCCCCACACACACACCCTCCATGCACACACACACACACACACACACACCCTCCACGCACATGCAAACACACACACACACACCCACACACACACCCTCCATGCACACACACACACACACACACACACACACACACACAGACACACACACACAAACACACACACACACAGACACACACACACACACACACACACACACACACACTCCATGCACGCACACACACACACACACCCTCACACACACACACACCCCCTCACACACACTCACACACACACACACACACACACCCTACACACACACACACACACACACCCTACACACACACACACACACACACACACACACACACTCACACACACACACCCACACACACCCACACCCACACACACACACACCCTCCATGCACACGCAAACACACACACACACTCACACACACACACACACACACACACATGCACGCACACACACACACTCACACACACACAGACACACACACACTCACACACGCACGCACACACACACAGACACACACACACACTCACACTCACACACGCACACGCAACACACACACACACACCCCCTCCATGCACACACACACACACACACACACTCTCACACACACACGCAAACACACACACAGACACACACACACACACACACACACGCACTCACACACACACACACACTCTCAGACACACACGCAAACACACACACACACAGACACACACACACACGCAAACACACACACACACACACACACACACACACACACACACAAGACGCCTTTCCATGTGCAAATAAAACACTTTGAAAAGCAAAGGGAGACTTTCTCAGGATGCTGTGCACCCCATCCTGCTATCCTTTGCTGGATCAGAGCAAGATAAGCACTAAAGGCAAATAGATGTTGCAGAAGTCCTAAATTCAGTGAAATTGCCACTTTATTACCAGAGGGGGGAAAAAACCTTATTGCTTTTTAAACTTTATCTGTCCTTAACATTTTCTGAATTTAAAGGAGCTTAAGATTTGGTTTTGGAGTTAGTAAAAATACAAACCACTTTTGTTCTTTTTGTTTGGATCTAAAAACCTGAGATTTCCCAACTTCTTTTTATTATCATTGCATGAACATATAATGCAATATTTACCTGTCCATGTGTGCTCACCTTGGAACAGTGCATGCCCGTGACATCCACACACTGCTAATTCATCAACTGTGCTGGCATCCAGACCATGTCTTGGCATTTTTTTTGGCCTCTTGCTTTTTATTAAACAATTCTTACCAAAACAAGAAACTTGTTTGACTTTTGTGTTTGTTGTTTGAGGAATTGCTTCAGCCTTCATCTGGTCTTTAGGAATGAGCCTGGCCTTTGGGGTGAAGGAGGGGAGGGATTGGATCCACCATGGAGCATGGGAACAGGTACAAATTCCCTCTCCAGGATGTCCGTGCCGTGTGTCCTGTGATGTGACCATGTGAGAACCAGAGCAGCTGGGGAGAGTGGGGAGCAGGACAGCTCTTCTCCAAGAGCAGACTCTGCTGATAAAACATGCTTGGTCAGTGAGAGGCCTAGTCCTGGGTCCACATACCTGGAGGCAGGTGCCTGCGGTTGCGAGGGACACAGGAGCCTGAAGTGTCCTGCCTCTGTGTTTCCCCTACTCCTGAGTGTCACTGCAGGACAAGGCAGCTGCTTTGCAGGGATGACACCAACTGACAGCCCTCTGCCTCCAGGTTCTGTCTGTCCATGGCAAGACTGGAAAGGAGGTTCTCTCCTTTTGTGACATCAATTTCTGCACCTTCTTCTGAAGCCCCAGAGATTCCTCTGGAGGGAGAAATGAGAAGTGTGCTCTTACAGAAATACACTCTCCCTGCAAAGCTTGAGGCTTGCTCATACCTCACACCAGCGCCCAAAGAGAGTGGAGGTAAAAGCCTCTCTGGACTCACGGGCTTGATCCCCCCTCACAGGATATTTCTCACCCAGCTGGATTCACAGCCTTCACAAGAAGCTGATTTCAGAAAGGCTCAAATGGTGCTCCATGTGGGAGGACCATGCCAGAATCTGACCCTGCAGTGCTGAGCAGCACCACAACCAAGTCTCCCTGGTCCCCTGCCACGGTGACCATGGATCATGTTGGCCATCCCTGACCATTTAGCAGGTGGCCTATCACAGGGTGAGAGAGTTACTGACCCTCCTTGCCACGGAACAACTTCAAACTTCCGTGTCTGTTGCCCTGATTATTTTATAGTAGAGGTGTTCAGAGATTGGTCTGTCATCTCTCCCTTGTCACAACAGTCTCTCTCGTATCTCTCCAGCTATAAGAAGCCCGTGGCTCCTTAAGTACTGAATTCTAGGTAGCTCATCAAGCTTACATTCTGCTCGTGATGAGATCTGCCAAGTCCCTTGAAGAAGCTGCCTAAACCATATTTGAACTGTGAAGAAAGTCATTGCATTTCACAAATTTCCAACTGATTAACCTCGTCCCAAAAGCTTTCAGGGATGTGGAAGAAAACTTTCCATACTCATTTACCTTTAGCATCACTTTTAAAAATTAATATCCATTTTAATTTTTATGTCACACTTCAAGCCCATTCCCACCTATAAGGGCAAGGGTTAAGGTCTGTGCTGCCTCTGTTTCCACATCCCAGGCTTTTCTCTTCCAGGTTAAATGACAGGATTTGCCAAGTGGAGGTGAGTTAAATACTTTGATTAAAGTGGCTCTTGGTGTGTTACCTGCAAAACAGTGAATTTGCAGGTCTAGTTCAAAGACGCTTTCAGATATCAGGCTTCCAATTCCCACCAGCACAGAGTGTCCCTGCCCCTCTTTGTGCTTTCTGGTTTATTTTGAGAAATAAAAACCGCAGAGCAAAGCAAAGGCAGGAAATAACACAGCGGGACAGGAGGTAGAAAGGGGCTCATGGCCCAGGTGGGGCAGGAAGCGGCCACAGCACCAGTTTCATGATGCCACAATCGAGATCTGGGTCACCTTTTGATGCTCGTCTACACTCAACTACAGAAACCACTTCCTCTGGAAAGTGGAGCACAGTAGTGGTGGAGGTGCATGACTGGTGTGGCACATGGAGGGAAGGGGAGAAGCTGTGGAAAAGAACAGCAGACGTTAGAGCACAAGGCAAGGTGAAATGAGGTTAACACATCCTCCCCTCCCACCCCCTCACCGCAGCCTGCCCTTGGGGAGGAGGGGGCAGGGGAGTTGTTTTGGGTACAGCAGGAAGGACTGAGCTATAAATAGACTGGACAGGAAAAGGAGGGGAGAAAACGCATTAAAAAGCGTAGTGGGTGATGGGCAGAAATGAGTGGTAAACCCCAATACCCAATAAAGTCCAAGCTCCAGAACCTTCCCTCAGAACCCTATAAATACCCGTGTTTTCCCTCAGTAAAGGGTTTGTGTGCCTTTGTTTCCAAACGTTGCAGAGTGCGCTGTTGTCTCATATTGAACGGGCTGTCAACCACCACCCTCAGGTGTCTTTTCTGCAGATCAGCTCTCAAGCACCTCTCCCCTCAGCCTGTAATGTCCCATGAGGTTGTTGTGACCCAAATGCAGGACCCAACACTTCGCTTTACTGAGCCTCAAGGCATTGTCCTTTGCCATTGACCAAGTCTGTCCAGGTCTGTCTGTAGAGGTTCTGTCCTTGCACTAATCCTTCTTTGTGCTTGTCTGTTTTTCTTTGCGGTTGACACACAGGAGAGGTAAAATGTGCCTTGAGGCTCCATGGCACAGAAACGTTTGTGTGCTGAACGCAGGAGATGGAACTTTAGGTCTCTGACAGCTTCAACCTCCCAGAATTTCTTTCCGGTTCTTGTTTACCACCTTTTTCAGCATTTCCAGCAGTGCTGCAGGCGTTAAACCTGTAAAAGTGTGAAACTTGGGGCTGCCAAGTCTCTTGCCTAACAGGGGTTGTGAGCTGTGAGGGAGCAGGGTCTCCACTGTCCAAAGAGTGAGAAGTCTGGGTTTGTTTTAGGAACAGACAATTCCTGCCATGAACTTGGACAGCACCACCTCTTGCCTGGAAGGGCAGGCAGGGACTGACGTGGTGGAATGATGGTATATGATCCAGCCAGCTCTTCTTTCCCGTGGGAATTGCCTCCTGAGCTCGGCACGGGCAGCCAGAGCATCAGGACCATGGGGGAGGCTCAGCTCAGGCTCTGCCTCTGTCCGGAGCTACTGCGGTTCACGAGCCCCGGGCTGGAGCCATCTCGCGGCCGCTACTTGGAACTGCATAGGGGCCAGAACCAAAGGAAAACACGAGCGTTTACTGGGGGTGTGGGGTTTTTTCTCTTTTTTTCCCGCTTTTTTCTCTCTTGGAATGCCTCTTGAACAGGGCTTGGAGCAACCCGATCTACTGCAAGGTGTCCTTGCCCATGGCAGGGAGTTAGAACAAAATGAGTTTCAAGGAGAAGGACAAGAAGAGAGGCTGGTTTGTGCACAGGATCATGTTTGATGAGAGGTGACAAATGTCAGGCAGGGTATTATGTCAAAGAAAACTGTTGGAAAAGATGCAAATTCATCTTCTACCATAGGCAGGTTTTTGGGACAGGAGCTGCTATAGAGGAGAGGGTGCTAGAAATGGACCATGCAACATCTCCTTCTCTCCCAGTGTGACAGTACTCCAACCTGGCCTTTCATCCTCCCTTCTCATCTGGGTCAGGAGAAGTGTAAGGATTTTTCTGCACTGATTCAGTCTGTATAAAGGGTGCAGAGTTCTATTAGCAAATTCAGAAATCTGACACAATTCTAAGATTTCTGCCCACCACCCACTACGCTTTTAATGCGTTTTCTCCCCTCCTTTTCCTGTCCAGTCTATTTATAGCTCAGTCCTTCCTGCTGTACCCAAAGCAACTCCCCTGCCCCCTCCTCCCCAAGGGCAGGCTGCGGTGA